>NC_085867.1:17396803-17456803 GCF_034702125.1 Engraulis encrasicolus | reverse complement strand
TTTTTTTTTTTTTTTTAAATGCCGACACTTAAGGCGACATGGTACCGCAAACCTCGAACAAAAACCTTACATTGCGCAATCATTTATAGCCTAATCCTCGTGTAGCCTAATAAACACAGGAACAGTATTTGAAGGCTTAGACCCTGAAGAATGTTTTAGCACTACTTTACAGATATTTGAACATATTGTTTGTGCGTTATTGTTGTTAATTTATTACAAAATGTCGCGTTTCAAATTTCACCCCAAGCCCCCACTTTCACGGCGTCTCCATACCTTTCTATGAGTAGACATCGAAAACGTGGATAAATCCTAGCATGCATGGTGTCAAAATGCTCCTCTAGCATCCATGGGGTTAGAGCATATGTAGTTTTTTCACTGTATTTCAACCACATGTGCAACCCGACTATAACTAAACCAGTTTACTGTGTTACGATCGCAGATTTTTCCCTCCCCTGGTGCTTTTGCATTTTCGAATGGACTACCTCCATATGACCAACGCCTTTTCACGTGACCCCTTTACAGTTAGTAAACACATATGGCCATGCGCCATACAGAAACTAGATATGTGTTTTTCCCCGAAATAAGAAAACAGATGGTCACGGTAACTTCAGATATGCGGGCTGTGCAAACTCCATACAGTGAATGGGTTGTGCTCTCCCGACAGCACCGCAGTGAACTGCAGGCATGGCTCGACTAGTGAGTGGGGACGCAACGCAACCTGTTTACACAGAACCTCTCTAGTGATGAGGCTGTGCACACATGCCTCTGTCTCGCTAGCCAACGTAGCCTTTGACACCGGGCAGCAAGCACTTGAATCATGGCTCTCATATTCTGGGAACGAAAAACATTGGCTCTTCGACACGTATGAAACATTACCAAAAACGAGCCAACGAGATGTTTCGGCGAAGCTTGGCATTCCCCAGGAGGTTACCTTGTGTTTAAACTGCTCCAGGCTGCGTCTCCCCACGAGTCCCTCCCACTCCCCCTCGCCCTTCTCATCTCTCCTATGCCAGCAAGCCCAGCGCGACTTTCCCAATTCCAAGCAGTTAGAGTGGCTTTTTAAAACTGTGTCAAAAAATCACGTTGTAGGCTAGGCTACTACTGTAGGCTACAGCAGGCTATGCAACAGTGTGTTATTTATCGGTGTAGCAATTTCAAGTGCCCATGTCTAGCCGCGTTTTGCATGCATAACCTGAATCACACTGTGCAGAAACTCGCCAGAAGACGTTTGTCGAATGGGAACTTTACAAACGTATTTGATATCATAAGAGATGACGACCCGTGCGTGGTCTATGCTTCGAAATGCATATAAGCCTCGTCTTTCTCAGCGCTCATTTTTGGCAGACAGGTAGAGACAAAAAAGAGGTGAAATAATACAAATTCGGTTTTAGTAATCAACCGCTTACAGTGTTCAAATTGGCTCCTCGGACAAACGTGACCACTATAAGCGGATTCCACTGTTAACATTCTGTACGGTTAGGTGAGTTATGGAAATGCAGATATTGTCACTCACGTCTCGTCACCGTCAAACTATTTAGGAGTGTCTGGGATGAAAGATATCCCGGTGTAACGGTGTGCGGTAAGGTAACCCACCGAGATAACACCGTATTTTAAAATTCAGACGGTTATCTTCACCGTCATCATATTTAAGCGCGGTTACCGTGAAAACCGGTAACCGTTACAGCCCTAGTGTGTAGTGTGTATACCACACACATACCTACACATGCAGGCAAACAGGCCACCATAGCCTGGGGAGTGTGAAATAGCCGGCTATCTGTATGCTGTGTGTTAGCGTGTGTTAGCGTGTGTGTGTGTGTGTGTGTGTGTGTGTGTGTGTGTGTGTGTGTGTGTGTGTGTGTGTGTGTGTGTGTGTGTGTGTGTGTGTGTGTGTGTGTGTGTGTGTGTGGCCACCATCGGCTGGGGAGAGTGTGGAGCAGCTGACCGGCCTGTAGCTCAGGAGGGCTGAGCTGGATGCTACTCGGTAAACACATTACATGCAAATCACACCCAAATGTGCTGCTGATTAGCCTAGCTAAGGCTCACCGCACAACACACCGAAATGCACTCTCTCACACTTTTTTCATAATCGGCTTGCTACCCCTCTCTTTGTCTTTCTTCTTGTTTTTGTTTCTGTATTGGACAAACTTTCTTCCTTTTTTCTCTCTCTTGCTCGCTTGCGCTCTGTCTGGGTCTCTGTTTCCGTTTCTCTTTCTGTCTATCGTGCTCTCTTTCTCTACCTTCCACCTCATCTTTCTGTCGTTCTGTTTTCGTGAGGAGTGTAGCTGAAAAGTTTTTTTTTTTGACCATCAGCTGTGTTTGTCTTATTTCAAATGTGCAAATGCAGGCTTACATCTCACCACCCAGCAGATAACACATTTCGCTCAGTCCCTTAGATGAGCAGGAGAGCTCTGCGTTGTCTTGCCTTTGTGTCTGTCTCAGACTGCCTGTCTGCACATCTACCTCTCTCTTGTTTTGGGTAGACACTATAATCCCCAAGGCCCCATTACCTTCCCTGCACACCTTTTTCTCTTTTCTCTCCTCCTCTCCAATTCTCTCTTGTCATTTCCGCTCCCCTATCCTTCCTGTTGTCTCTCTGTCTCAGGGATGGGAAACCTTTTTCATTCGAGGGCCCACTTCATATTTTTGTTAAGTCCTCCAAGGGCCGTACTATGAACACAACCCAGCAGTTCCCCCTGCACTTCAGGTCTGTACTGAAGCCCACCTGTACACCACGTTCACTAGGTATCCTGAAAGTATAACTTCATTGTATTGCAAATGTAATTTCTAACATTTCTTTACAAAAAAAAGTCACATTTCATGTGAAACTGCATAACATCACAATTATGTCGGGGGCTGGATACAACGTAAACGTAAACGGCCGTCGAGGCATGGTTTCCCCACCCCTGCTCTGTCCCCTTACGTTCCCTCTCCTCCCCCGCTCTCCCCTTTCCTTCCCTCTCCTCCCCCGCTCTCCCCTTTCCTTTCTCTCCCTCCTTCAGCCATATCCATGGTGTCTGTCACCGGGCAACAGACAAGTCCTGGCCATTCTATCCAGTCATTTAGGAGACCAGGATAAGGAAGAGTCACTTTCTCTATCTCTCACTCCTTCTCTCCTTCTCTCTCTCTCTCTCTCTCTCTCTCTCTCTCTCTCTCTCTCACACTCTCTAGGATAGGAAATAATGCATCAAATGTGTGTACTTTATGTGACCTGCATGAGACACAATTTTCCATGTATTTTCACAAAACCGATTATTTTCTATTTCTTTCCCTTTCTCTCTATCTCTCTCTCTCTCTCTCTCTCTCTCTCTCTCTCTCTCTCTCTCTCTCTCTCTCTCTCTCTCTCTCTCTCTCTCTTCATGTCTGCCTTACTGTTCATGCTCTCTTTTGTGTTGCCACATTGTCAGATTACACACACCATACACACCCTCACACTCGCTGAGTTGCCAGTGAGTGAACCCAACATCAAACAGCTGAAGTTTCGGCCTGCACTTGAGCAGACAATTGCCAGACAGGTTGGTCAAGCGGCCCTGCCCCTCTTCTCTCTGTCTGCCATTCTTTCCCTCATTCTTTCTTTCACTCATTCGCTCATTCATTCATTCACTTGCTCAGTCTTTCCACCGTAACCTGGAAACAGCGGGGCCAAATAAATAAACATGGAAGTGTATCGACGGCCACAGGAGCGCACAATACTGTGTACAATAAGACCCCAACAACCCTCCAACGCACGCACGCACGCACGCACGCACGCACGCACGCACGCGTCACACACACACACCTTGTTCCTCACCTTGTTTTCATTTTTGCATCATAAATACACACACACACACACGTGTGTGCACACACTTAATCCTTTTCTTTTTTCCTCATCCATAATAAACAAATGAACACACACACACACACACACACACACACACACACACACACACACACACACACACACACACACACACACACACACACACGCCTAACTGATGCTGAGTCATGCCTGGATAAATCCCATGCTGATTACGGCGGCGCATCACATGTCTAAAATAAAGCCTACCTGTTCGCATGTGGCTGATAGCAGAGGATGTGCTGTCTCTCATACAAATCTTCTTAACGCCCGCTGTGAAACAGCTGTGGATAGTCTGCTGAGGACAGAAACATATTTTTGTTCTGCTAATAGACCTTGTTGTGCATGTTCTAACGAGTAAGAAACCGATGATGGTCAAGTGCTGAAATACATCCGCGCGCATGGCAGTACAGTTTAGTTTGTTAGTTTAGTTAGTTGCAGCGCCAGTTTACAATGTTATACTGTATACGGTCAATAGTTTGTGGACCTGGCACAACACTACCCTTAAAGAGTTGAGAGTATGTGTTTTTTTACACTTGGTAGCCTAAGCCAGGGCTCAAACTCATTTTGGTTCAGGGGCCATATACAGTCAATTTGATCGCAAGTGGGCAGTACTACTGACATTGTATGCATTTTTATTGGAAAGGAATCATATTGGAAAGGAATCACATCACTATTCAATCATCTTGAGGTGGATGTCATCAGGTATATCAAGACAATTGACTGTAAATGGCACTCAAAAAGGCAAATTGAAGGTATTGAAAACCTCAAGTCTCAGATTCCTGCAGCACCTTTGTAATTCTGTAGTTATTTACTCATTTTTACATTCATAGCTTTTATTTCTACTCTGGGGCCGTAGTAAACTATCTGCCGGGCCACATGCGGCCCCTGGGTCTTAAATTTGTCACCCCTGGCCTAAGCAGTAGCACAGAGCAGACCCATGGGGGCCTACCTAATGGTAGTTGATGCAAGGTTAGGCTTGTGGGTGTTTTCAAAAATGTGGTACTGGGCTATTTATCATACTGTGGAATTTTCTATCCTCCTTATTATCATTGTCTGCAAGGACAGTGTCATTCCTGTAGTATTTGGGTAGCGGTGGCTAGTGCTAAATCATGGAGAAGGGCTATGGCCAGCCTAACTAGAACTAACAGGCAGGACATGCTGTGGGACCACCACAAACGTTAATTAGTTTGTCAACAACAGACCTACACAAATCCATGCGTTTCCTTCAATCCTCTTGTATATTTTTGTAAGGTGATTTCAATCTGACCATGTAGGCCTACTGTGTAGGCTATATACTGGGCAGTCATGGGTGAGCGGTTAGGGCGTCAGACTTGCATCCCAGAGGTTGCCGGTTCGACTCCCGACCCGCCAGGTTGGTGGGGGGAGTTATCAATCAGTGTTCTCCACCATCCTCCTCCATGACTGAGGTACCCTGAGCATGGTACCGTCCCACCGCACTGCTCCCCATGGGGCGCCACTGAGGGCTGCCCCCTTGCACGGGTGAGGCATAAATGCAATTTCGTTGCGTGCAGTGTGCAGTGTTCAGTGGAGTGCTGTGTCACAATGACAATGGGAGTTGGAGTTGGAATTTCCCAATTGGCTATATACTATATACTATAAAATACCTATTGACAAAAATGCGTACTGCTGTGTATGTGACATATAAGACCCCAACAATCCTCCAACACACACACACACACGCGCACACGCGTAGTGCAGTATGTAATCAATCATTGTGAAATGCAGGAAACAGTCCTTTTAGCCTGTTTCCATGGTTACTGTTTACACCTGTCTGGTGGTAAACAGGAAGTGGCGGTAATGTGATGATACAGTGTAGTGGAGCTACTGAGAAAGTGCCCTGCTGCTAATATTAAGCCATTACATTCCTGCTGTGTAGATTAGCTTTAATCAGACATCTGGCATCTAAAGTTAAGCCCACAGCCACGCTGAGTCTGTGAGAGATAGAAGGGAGATATGAGGCTTTGTTCCTGTACCACACATACTGGCTAGTCACACACAGACATGGCCACCTCGACACACACACACACACACACACACACACACACACACACACACACACACTAGTCACATACACGTGTCCACCTCAATTCACTCCACACACCACAAAGCCTAGTTTCACCACCAGCATCTATCACTCCCTCAGTGTCAGTCATTGGATATAACTCAGTTTGGCATATCCTGATCTGGTGTGTGTGTGTGTGTGCGCGCGCGTGCGCGCGTGCGCGTGTGCGCACGTGTACTCGCATGCTTTTCTCTTATGCACCAGTTGCATTCATCTCTCTCTCTCTCTCTCTCTCTCTCTCTCTCTCTCTCTCTCTCTCTCTCTCTCTCTCTCTCTCTCTCTCTCTCTCTCTCTCTCTCTCTCTCTCGCTCTCCCTCTCTCCCTCTCTCTCGCTCTGCCCCCCTCTACCCCCTTCTGGTTTCTCCCTCGCTGTCTCTCTCTGGGATGTAAATGGCCCAGAAAACCCAAGTCACTGGCACACTGCCCCGTTTTCCTACACACACACACACACACACACACACACACACACACACACACACACACACACACACACACACACACACACACACACACACACACACACACACACACACACAGTGCTGGAGCTCCCAGAGTAATGGGCGCTGGAGTGGACGCCCCCGAATGGGGCCTCTCGGTGAGTCTCTATCGGTGACCCTCTACTTCACTTCCTGACTGGCATGAATTATGGCGGTGGACATTTGCAATACCAAACAAGGCCGTAATGGTACAAGGCTAAAATAAGGCTAAAGGTTTACAATGGAGGACAATAGGTGCAGCAGCAGCAGCAGCTATGGAGGAAGAGCTAAAATTAGTGGCCCCAGAGGTGTGTGCAAATGTGTGAGTCATCCTGCTCCATTGTGATGTCATGAGGTGTGTGTGCGTGCGTGTGTGTGTGTGCGTGCGTGTGTGTTTGTTGAGAGAGAGGGAGAGAGAGAGAGAGAGAGAGAATGGGTTCAGTATCTGAGGAGGTTGACAACTGTTGGGGGCTGTAGGCCGTGAGGAGTGTTGCCTGGGAGATAGAAGGGGGTGGTACCAGCCTAATGTCATCAGCCCATCAATAGCCACAGTACATGATTGAGAGGTGGCAGAGAGAACTGTGTTGAAAGGGTCAGAAAGACACACAAGGCAAGTAAGACCGAATGAGTGACTGAGAGTGAGAAAAAGTGACAGACATGCACATGAGAGAGGGAATTATAAAGCCACGAAGAACAGGACGGAGAGAGAGAGAGAGAGAGAGAGAGAGAGAAGGAGAGAGAGAGTAGTTGTCCAAAGAGATGGAGCTTGAGGGGAGCTCATGCATCACTTACGGCTCAATAATGTCCTCTTTCACAACCACAGGCGGACTCCCGACCACTTGGACGACAGTGGAGGAGAGGAGGAAGGAGAAGGAAGGGAAGGAGTAAACAGAGATGTAACAGAAAGAAAGAAAGAAAGAGCAAAGAAGTTTTATGTGAGAGAGGACGAGAGGGAAGAAAGGGTGGAGGAAGGAAGGGATTGGTAGTGTATAGGACGTGAAGGAGGGAGGGAGGGATAGGGCAGGGGTGCTCAACTGGCGGACCCAGGTCCGGATGCGGACCCAAACGCAATGTCATCCGGACCAAGTCAAAATCCATCTGTATTTAATATGTATAAATTATGTGAGATTTTGCTGCCATGCGATCTATAGGTGTATTTCTGCGAAGCCAGTCTTATGACAAATAAAAGTATCATCACTATGACAACTCAGTGAGTGAGCAAGAGGCCAGTGCGGCCAGCGAGTGAGGCTATTTTCTGCATCGGTCCGTAGCGACTTTTTTGGACCCTGGAAACATACAAAATTTGGCGAATGGACCTTTTCAGTTTCTAGTTGAGCACCCCTGGAATAGGGGATGGAGAACATAAAAGGAGAGCAGGATGAGTGAGTGAGTAATTGATTGAGTGAAGCCGTCTCCGTAGCCAAGAGGATGTACCAGTCCCCCCAGCCTGCTGTCATCTATTGATTGGCTCCCACTGGCATGGCCCACGGCCTCACTGTCAGCCAATAGCAGGCCTTCTTGGGCCTTCTGTGGTCCAATAGGAGACCTGCTGAACATTGATGTAGGTCAGTAAAGGTCTGTCTTGCTTCAGCAATGGGCAAACAACAGAGTTCCAGGGTTGCACTCTGGACCAATGCCAAACCTCGTTGTCTCCACTGTGGACCAACCAGAGACCCTCTTCCATGTGGCCCGTTAAAAGGCATGTCTTGGTTCACCTCTATGCCAATAGAACATCACTTTGGCCACATTAAAGACCAATATCAGACTGTATATGCCCCACGGTGGGCCAATAACAGGTTTCCTGGGTTCAACTTGAGCCTGATAGCAGACTTATGGGCTCCACTGTGAATAGCTGGTCTCCTTGGCTTTACTAGCGATTTGAATTCCAAGATGAGATCACTGGAGACTGACTCACTTGTCTGTAACTGTTTTAATTCTGTCATTTGATTTATTTTAATGCAACTGGAAATGTAATTTTGTTACTTGTGCCGCCACTTGGCCAGGACACCCTTGTAAAAGAAATGTTTAATCTCAATGGGTTTATTTTCCTGGTTAAATAAAGGTTAAATAATAATAATAAAAAAAACTAGACCAACCATAGGGTCATTCCATGTCAATTCACATGATTCCCTAGAATCGCCCGAGATGACCCTGTCAGAATTTCCTAGTATTTCACAGACAGGTGCCTCTTCATGCCAACTGAAAGGATACCAAGTTTTAGCATCCTACTTCGGTTTTGGAGATGAGGCCCTCCATAGTTTGGGTGCCAGGCCAACCTTTCGAGCCCAGGATTGGAATACATAATTTACAAGTGGATTTTGACACCTCCAGCTTTAGTTTGAAGACAGATGCAGGCCTTCAAATGGCCATGATCCCTCAGTATGACCATGTCTATCAAATATTCCACTTAGAAACTAGAAGCACTCAGAGAGCGCAGACATCCGCAAAGGAAGCTGCTTGATACATTTGACCATGTTACACCCTAAGTCTTTCTGCCTTGTTTTTGTGCTGTTTCCGCAATTCAATTTCTGGACACTAGGGGGCGTCTAGATGGTAAAGAATCTTTTGAAAAGTCCTGGTTCTGGTTCTTGATCCGTATCACCACCAGAATTTAATCACTTGTTATCACTCATTATCAACAAACCCACAAAGTTTCGTCCAAAACGATTGATTTGTTTTTGAGTTATGCTGCTGACAAACAGACAGACAAACAAACAGACAGACAAACCAACGCGACCGAAAACATTACCTCCTTGGCGGAGGTAATAACATTGAAAAGTGGGTGTGGAACCCAAACTTTGGAGGGCCTCTTCTCCAAAACTGTTAGAGGTAGGATGATACAACTTGGTATTCTTTGAGTTTGCATCAAATGGTAGCTGTGTGAGAAATCAGGAAAAGAAGAAGAGGGTCACCTGGCGAGGGTGTGTGAATTGACATGGAATGACCACCTCTCTGAAGCCCAAACTGAAATGGGAAAGCCAGAAGCAGAAGAGTGTTTTTTGTTTTTGTTTTTTTTTTTAAATCACACTTGAGGTTCGATCAGCTTAGTCTTTCTTAGTAGAGTTTATCCTCTGGATTGTTAGTTTTGGGGGTTGGAAAATCTGAAAATGCAAAATCCAGCAGTGGGAGAAAATCTGCTTATAACCACTGAGAAATATTAAAACTTGGTGGGATGGAAAAGATTATTTTTCCAGTCTTTAAAAAAGCCACTGGATGTGTCCATCTAGGCCCACTGATTACGTAGAGTGTGTTAGGCTAAATATGAGACTTAATGGAGGTTTGTTGTTATCATGTCTAGTTCTCTGTGTTTCTTCTACTTTTGGCTCCGAGTAGCACTTTTGCCCTTATAAGGTGAACCTTTTTATAACAACCCAAATATTTTTTTAAATAAACTTCTTCCGACATTGACCTGGTTTGGACGTGCTGAAATGGGGTTGTTTGTTCTCAAGTCATCACGAATTACGGACATCAAGAGAGCAGTCCATCAAAATGTTAAACTCTCTGTCAACATTTAAATAGTCTGTCATCATTCAGGCCATGAACAACTTTGCTCAATTAAACCTGAAATCTGGGGGTGCTGTGGTCAGAGCCTCTTTATAAGCTTATAGGAGGGAAAGGGGAAGGACTTTGCTGTGGTGCAGCACGCTATAAAGCAGTGGTTCTTAACCTGGGGTGCGGGCCGGGCACCCCCTGGGGGTGCGCCAGACATTATAGGGGGTGCGCAGAATGTTGTTTGTGTTGAGGTTGTGACCAAAATCCAGCTGGGAAACATTATAATTAGGCCAAACCTAAACCAAATTGAAACATGTTTTGGTCCCCATTTGGTCATAAAGGTTTTCATTAATATCCCGGGCAAAATAAATTGTAATGCATCACTAAAATGCTTTTTTAGTGCTTGCACACATTATACATGTTGGGTTGGGGGTGCGCGGCTAGTCTTGTGAACAGGTAAGGGGTTGCACTGAGAAAAAAAGGTTAAGAACCACTGCTATAAAGCACCCGACCACGAGTGGCCTTACATTGTCATGGGGACCCAGGTTCGAGTCCAGCCTAGTTCTTACCCCATCTCTCTCTCCACCACTTGACCCATTCTTTATTATCTCTTTCATAAGCCCTAAAACTGTTTTAAAAAAATAACAATTAAAAAATAAATAAACCTGAAATCTTTTCTGAAGAGAGTTATGGCACTGTCGATGCTGATGTAGGTCCTGCACGTGCAGTGTTGTTGTTTAAGAAGGTGTGGTGTGTAGGTCTTTACCATTCCAATATAAGCTGTTGCTTGTGACCACACAAGATGGTGCTCATGTCAGAAGACAATTACGCTGCTGGCAAACAAAAAGTTCAAATATGGGGCATGTCCATCCTTTTGTGCTGCTCCCTCTGTATCTGAACAGCAAACTCACTTAGTGCAATTACAAAGGCATTATTGGAAGTAATGATTGGTGGTTTGGGTTTCTAAGTTGTCATGCTTGGACTTCAGACTCATTCATTCTTCCAGGAAGTTATTTTTATGGTCATTGACACGCCGTAGGGTCTGCAGAAACCATGATACTGAAAGTTCACTGAGGAGGATGTATTCCTGGCATTACTGGTAATATCATATCTGAAATGTTTATACTCTGGACTTTTGTACCTACCATAGTTTGGGCATCAGTCCCGCCGACCATTATGAAGTTTAATAAAATTGTGATAATGGGCCACGTTTAATGCTGCTTATCAGTGGTTAGGTGACAAACATGTTGTTACTCTGTTACTGCTGTTATTACTCTGCATTCTCTGTCTGCTGCGAGCTGTGGAAGTCTGTCTCTACGTGTGTGCGCGTGCGTGTGCGTGCATATGCGTGCGTGTGCGTGTGTGTGCGTGCATATGCGCGTGTGTGTTAGTGTGTGTTAGGTGTTAACTCATGAGTAGACTGCAGCAATAATTCCCTCCCCACACATCACCCTCCTAATGCCTGGCCTCCTTTACATTTCATAGATTTCATACTGCACGTGTCTGTCGTATGTGTTTATGTGTGTGTGTAGCACGTATATATGTTCAGGGTCATGAAGGATATAGCCTTGTGATGTAGCTTAGGGTAGATTTAGGGTAAGTGTGTTAGCACAGGGAGTTCACTGGGGGAAGGTACAACATCACCCAGTAATGGCCAGTGGAGGGAATTTGCCCCCATTTACTGTAAGGAACTGAGCAACGTGTCATTATGAGCATGTGCATAATATCACCACGCACTGATGAAGGCTTGATAGCCGAAACGCGTTTGCTTTTTGGACATGGTGGTAATATAAATAAATAATGAGACGCAGTTTTGTGAGTGCGGATTTTTCTTCCTCATGTGCATAATATGCCATTTGGAACCATTTGTACTGTATGTCATGTTGGCACATTTTTCATGCAGGCATTTGGTTTGGACAGGTTTTTTTTCTTTTTAAAACTAAAGGTCCAACATTATTTCTTCACAGGTTAGCAATGAGTTTGCATGGCCACAGTTTAGCAGTCTTCCGTTAGATGTAGTAGAATTTGGTGTCTTAATTCATGGAAAGCACATGGGGCAACAAAAAAACCTCAAAATACTTTGGTGTGAATTTGGCTGTGGCCAATCCGTCACCTCAGTCAAGGGGCTTTAACCGCATCAGAGGAAGAGATGGAAGAGGTGGCCAGTGGTCACTGGGGAAAAGCACAGCAGCATGGTCGCCATATCCCAGTGGATCCCAAACTGGGGGCAGTGACCCCCTAGGGGGTCGCGGAGGAACTGCAGGGGGATCACGGTCAGAAGAGACTGTTGGCATAAAGCCTTGAATGTATGATTTTATAGCCTTCCCATACATTTGTTATCAACATTCACTTCAGTGGGTAACAGGGCTTGGCACTGGCACCTGCCAACCGGCCAAATGCTGGTAAAACTTGGCTGTGGCTAGTGGTGCTTTCAGTGTCACTAGCCAATTTGGCTGGCAGTTTATTCCTTGGTAACATACGCGTCTTTATGCTGCTGTTTGCCCATTGTGTATCAATTGTTTGTATTTAAGTTCAAGACAAAGCTCAGTAACTCAGTTTCTATTTGCTTGATATACTTCCATATCGAAAGGTCATCTTGCTTTAGCACCTTATCCTCTGAGGTTAGACGTACACGTATCATGATACAGAAAAAAGAGATAGAAAATCAGTGGATAGTGGAATACCTGAATGGCTAGTGACTCGGGAAAACCACTAGCCACAGTGGCCAGTGGGTGAAAAAGTTAATGTCAAGCCCTGGTGGGTAATACATGTATTTACCTTTCCTATGATTTATATTAAAGTTTTACATTAAATATGTACATTACATGTACATGTACATTAAATAGGCTATTGCATTTGGAAAATGGGAGGTTGGGGGGTTGCAAAAATATTCTTAGGCCCAAAAGGGGGTCCCAGCTGAAAATGTTTTGGGAACCGCAGCCATAGCCAATAGTACAGTGGGACTTGACCTCATTTAGAGACATGGGGGCTTCCAGCTCCAGACTGGCAGCGTCCTGATTCCATCCTCCTCCTAAAAACCACCATCATAAAATCCCCACCTCCATACTCTACCTTTTCTTGGACCACCACTCCCCTCACCTTCTCCTAAAACTAGATCATCACTTCCTCCCTTTCTCCTAAATCACAAGCCTCCCTAAGCAGCTTTCTAAACTACCACCTCCTCACCCTGGGGGATAAGCCTGTTACCTAAATCTCCATTTTAAAATATTTTTTGGTTTTCCTTGAAGCAGACAGGACAGTAGAGAGATGGCAGGAAATGAGTGAGGGAGAAAGTTTTAGGGAAAGAGGGACAGGGAAAGCTTTAGGAGGAAGCTGTCATTCACACAGAAGGTCTGGAATGGCCAAATTGAGAAAGCATTTATTACCCATTCTGAACTCTTTGGTCGTGACCTGCAATCTGCTCGTATGTTATGTCATATTTTCCCTCATCCCCTCCCTTTTCACTGGCCAGTTGTCTGACAACAACAATAATCTTCCAGAAGACCCAACCTAGGTGTAAGTGTAGGGCAGTGGTGTCAAACTCAAATTGACAGAGGGCCAAAATCAAAATCTGGAACGAAGTCGGGGGCCGAACCCAACATTTATTTTAAAAATTGGACTAAAATGATGCGTACGCTTGATACTCGCTTGATAGGTTAATTTCACACACACTCATTTCCATCATATATAGTAGTTCAAAATGTATCTGCACATCCTGTGACACACCAACTTTGTAGTTCAAGTCTTTATTACACTATACATTAATGTATGTGGGCCAAGTGTAATACACATTTCAAATGAGCTCGCGGGCCGAATAAGATTTCTCCGCGGGCCAGATTTGGCCCCCGAGACTGAGTTTGACACCCCTGGTGTAGGGCAATGTAAACTGACCGGAGCTTTATGGATGGCAAGGCCAGACTTGCAAAAGAGAGCCTCATGCTGGGATAGAGCAACAGCCTCATAGTGATGCAACACCTTCAGCGTTGCTTCCAGTCAGGCTAGGAGCAATACAAACGTTTCTGAGCTCCTGAGAAATCGGGAACTCCACCTTCTTTGTCAGGAAGAAATCAACTTTGAGCAGCTCCAACGACCCTGGGTAGAGGCGTGTTCAAGGCAGTGATGTGGTCTAAGCAGAGACATCCTATTGGGACTAAGAAAATGTTTGTTTTTAACTTCAGCACACCCTTGTTATGGCCTTGACCAGTAGCAAACCAAGGGAGGCGGGTTAACCTGGCCATTTGGGAAACGTTATACGTTACCTTCTTGGTCAGACCATCATCTCGGTGTGAGATTTGAGTGATTATGATAATCAGTTAGAGAGAAAAAAACACGCACATCCGTCTCAAAAAAATTTGGGTGCAGGACCAGAAAAAATACCATGAAAAAATTGAAAGAAAAGTCAGCGACACCAAGCTCCCGTTGCTTATTTTTAATGTGACGTTTCGGGCAGCATGCCCTTCATCAGACGGTCTGATGAAGGGCATGCTGCCCGAAACGTCACATTAGAAAATAAGCAACGGGAGCTTGGTGTCGCGGACTTTTCTTTCAATTTTTTCATGACTTTGATAATCAGGCAAGGGATATGGAGCCTCCGTCCCGCTCTTCATGGCCTAGATGCCCCAGTCTGCCATGCATGGTGGTGAACCTTCACCGTGTATGACGAACCAAACTCAGCTGCCAGCCATGCCACTGCGGGGTAAAGAGCTTTCTGTGTTTTCCTTCCGTCACAGATGACTTTGCAGTGCTGAGTTGCCTGGTCTTGGTAGCTAATTACGATAAGCTGATCAAGTTTGTTGGCAGGGTTTTTATTTTACTTTCTGAGCACGAGATTGACAACTCTGGAAATCACCAACAGTTTCCAGTGTAGTTGGAACAAATATATTTTTTGTATAATCGGACTTTTCCCTCTGAGTAATACAATTCTGTGAAAATGTCCGACTCTAGAGCACAGATCAAGCCTCACCTCACAATTTGGTACTTTTTGGACTGCTTGCGTAGCGACATTGTGTCCTAAGAAGATCAGACACACAAGCACCCACACACACACACCACCATTCTGTTATCTCGAATTGCAAAGCAGGTCACTGATGGCAAGCACCTACAAGATATTACCACATCCTGCTCACTGCAAGGTCTTCATCTGTTTGTGCGTGTGCGTGAGTGCTTGCGTGTGTGTGTTTGTATGGTGCACATGTGCGTATTTGTGCACACCAGATCAAGATGAAACCTGTGTGTGTGAAAAGTACATTTTGTGTTCACAAGTTAGGCCCGAGAAATGTTATCTGGTATTGATGAGGCACAAACCAAAAATCCCCATAATAGCCCGTTGACGCAGAAAGTGAAGCCAAAACAGTCACGTCGGCCTTTTACTCTGCTTAGGCCACACCAATTTAATTTGTTGGTTCTCGGATTTTTTCAGGAAAAAGTTGAAGCGACAGGGCGAAAAAAATAAATAAAAAAATTAGTCGTGTGGTAATGCCGCGGATGTAATAAGGGGACTGTTATGTTATACCACCTGTATATCAGCCTCACATGGACCTCCAAAGGAAGGTGCAAGACAGGCAAACACCTGGACATGGAGAAGGACAGTGTAGAAGGGAATTAAGGCAGCCAAATAGACCAGGCACAAAATTAGCTCATAGGGCAATTATTATATTAATCTGGTTTGAATAAACTGAGATGATTCAACAGTCTGAAACCGCAGTCTTCATTGAACAAGACAGCAAATACAGCATTGTGACCATATCAATGGAATTACAAGCTATAAAAGTACAACTTTAGAATGTTAGACCATTTACAACAGTGACCAACAAGCACAAGTCCCAAAATCAATAAAATAAAAGACCAAAAAGAATGTAATCTCACTCTTCTTTGAGTACAGAATGTGCACAAAATACTACTAGTAACAGAAAAAGTTACAGTAATTAAATTTTAACAAAACAAACAGTCCAATCCGATTCAGATTCTTGACTTTTTCTTGGCTCATTCAGGGCTCCAGACTAACTTTTTGTGCTGGTTGCACTGGTGCGCCTAAACATTTTTTTAGGTGCACCAGCACAAAATTTATGTGCACCCAAATGTTTTCACCACCCCATACACAGACGCACCTCAGCTTTAAAAAAAAGAATAATTAAAAATAATAAAAATAGCAATAATATTAGCAACAACAATAATAATAATAATAATAATAATAATAATAATAAATTATTATTATTATTATTATTAGCCTATTATTATTATTATTATTATTGTTGTTGTTGCTATTATTGTTGCTATATTTTAAAAGACCTGGAGCATTTCATGTGCTATAGACTAGTCTTCCAAATGTGCTCTTTATAAAAGACATGACAGTAGGCTACCTAACTAACACATCTTGACTACAAGCAGTTTGGCTGGTAGAAAAGACCAAATTAGTAGCCTTTTAGGCAGTATGTGTTTGACTAGTAAGATCAACATTCAGCCTTTTCTGCAATAAGGCTATGCACACGGCACAAGTACAGAGCTACAATATGAAGATAGATGGATGGATGGATGGATGGATGGATGGATGGATTTTTTTGAACAAACCCTGCTAAAAATGTCATAATTTTTAAAATCATTATAGGCACAAATAGCCTAGCCTATGTTTACAGTGGAATCTGAGGTGAATTGGGTTTTGTCTATTTCCCCGTTTTTGAGCGCTCTCCCTCTGCATGATTGTGGTATCTTAGCAAGCGCTACGAACAGACACGACAGCACTAGTGCGCTGCGTCTGCGTTTTTGTGTGGCAATGCGTTTTTGTGTGGCCATTTAGTTTTCCCCCGTGATTGTGACTCTCTCGTGTTTAAAATATCCTCAAGTCATTTTGCTGTTTTTACCGTGATAGTAACTCTCTCGTCCGTTGCAAAACTCGCCTGGTTGAGAACACAAAACTCGCTGGCACATGTGAACTCGGATAGTTGAGCGAAGTCGAACATTCTATTCTGAAACGTCGGGCTGCCTGTGAACGAGGAAGGGGGAGAAATTAAGCTACCGGTAACCCGGGGGGTTGCTTCCTCCAAGCGGGACCAGAGTTGTTGTATTACTTTTTTAAAACTGCTATCCCACTCCACTAATTCCACTAAGAGCCATACTGTGTTTCACCGCTGCTACTGCTAACCCACAGGGGCTTCAACTTGCCATTGCATGTTTGTCTGTAAAACCATTTGAATGTAACGCGTTTCCTGATTCGCTAGTCGTAATCGGCATGTTGAAAGGAGTGGTTTTATTGGTTCTCTGCGTCACATGGCCTCCAACTACTAAAGAGACACCTCTCCGTTCATGAAAACATGCAGTCTTCGGGGTTTTTAAAGCGATTTCATTTTTTGGGGTATTGAAACTGATTTTTTTTTTTTTTTTCATTTTGATACAAAATACAAGCGGCGAATCCGAGAACCAACAAATTAAATTGGTGTGGCCTTATGGAACATAACACAACCTGTGGATGCCTGCAATGGGTTGCCGTTCGTATTTACAGCCAGTGAGATACAGTAGGCTAAGTGGAGCAAAATGCTCACATGCTCTGCTACGTGGTACTATATGTTTGTTTTCTCTTAATATAGCTGCAGTGTACCGGTATGTTCATCATTCCCCCAAACGTTATCTTCATTATTATGACAAAAATGTTTAAAAGACCTCAGGCCGAAATGTTTTCTTTTAATAAATCCACTGGCATTGGAATAAGATTGTGTGGCCTCCCTCAATATTTATAGGTTTTGTAAGTGAGCATCCAGTGACTATCACCTCCAAAGAAACACTGGTATGCACATAGATGTGGATCCAGGTTCAGATCCTGCCCAATGTCTTTCTCCCACTCTCTTTCTGTCAGTCTTGTCAGTCCTGTCAAAAAGACCAGAAAGCCCTTAAAAAGAGATACTTTGTTGGTCTCTCAAAAAAGCATCCGTTATTATGATCACCAATTTTGATTCAGGGATAGTTGAAGACAATATCTGACTCTGACTGTTACAAACAAAGCCCCGGAGTCAAAGTAACGTCCCTGTGCACAACCACTTGTCCAGGTGCTGGTGATGTGCAGTAAGAGTAATCCAAGTAGGCTAAATGAAAGATGAATCACCGCACACTGGTATCTTTGCTGGTAGTTTATTTGGTGAACAACGCGTTTCGCTACTGCTTCATCAGGTTCGCTCTTCACAACCTGATGAAGCAGTAGCGAAACGCGTTGTTCACCAAATAAACTACCAGCAAAGATACCAGTGTGTGGTGATTCATCTTTCATTTAGGCCTACTTGGAAAGCCCTGGAGTCCTCAATAAACGCCTGGCTGCTTTTGTATCGAGACTAACCTCAATTGGTGTCATTAAGATATTGCCCAAGTCTAGCAAGCCATAAATATCACCACCAGTGAGGAATAAATCGTCTGTGTTAATGTTTAATCGAGTAGCATAATACTGCTTATTTATTTATAACAATGAAACATGGCTGCGAAAGAAGAAAAAAATTGAATGTCTTTTCTTTCCTGAGGGAAGTAAGCTGTTAAGCTCACTCACGGCCAAATCTGGTTTGGTTTTGTAACTCGGTCGCTTGGGCTCTTTGCTGTGCATAACTCTGTATCATAATTTAATTGCGGCGTGACATGAGGGGATGTCTTCCTGTCATCGCCCTTTGAGACTCGTCATGGTTGCTGTTGGATGGTGTCACCGGGTCATGTTCCTGTTATAACTGTCTCATTGGACCTGTGTCATATCACATGCCGTATGAGGGCAAAGTATTATACATAATAAAACTATTGTCATGAGCACGATCCCTCACCCTCGCACGAACCCTACCCTTTTCCCTGATGCTAGTGGACCATGACCCTACCATGAAAACATTGGTATGAAACCAATACTGTCAGTACTGTATATACAGTATGTAGTATTGGATGCATGTATACTGTCTGAAGATACATTTTATTTCTGAGAATAATTTTCATATATGGAAATAATCCAGAAAGGTGACTGGGTTTTTTGTCTGGCAAATGTTATCTGTAGTATCCCTTGTGCTGATTATGTCCTAGCTCTCTCTGAGGTGTTATTATGACTGCATTAGTGTTCAGGACCAATCAAGAGTCTTCATTGGGTGTGGCCATGGCCCAATTTAGGAAAATGTTGACGAGGGAAGGGGCCCGCTAAACAACTCCAATGAAGTTATAATGGACACGTCATTGTCATCACCACTCTTCATATAAAGCATGTGTTCAGCTGTTGGGAGAACATGCTGCCATGTGACAGTCCAATGTCTGGCCATAATGGGAGTTCCATGAGTCCCTAGCCAAAAGTGCGAACAGAATTTACCATCAGTTCCTGTATGTAACACACCATTGCTATAACCATGCATTACGCCAACCATATCTCCCTTTTCAGTATGTGTGTGTTTGCAAAAATTGGATTGGATGTGCACATCATGACTGCTGCAGTGTAATCTTCCGTATTTTTCTCAGAAATGGGCCCCGCGTACGGCATCAAGGATGTTATTTTGTCCTCGGAAGTGGGTACGGGGGTTGTTGCGTAATGATGCCTCTTTTAGTAAGGCATGCTCCGTTCAGACAGACAGGCAGGCAAAAAAAAAACCTTTTCCGTGCCCAACTTTTGAAACCCTCCACTGCGCCCCTCCTTCCATCCTCTGTTCCTCCCCCTCTCCCTCATCCTTCTCTCCTTCCCTCTCCCTTCTCCCTTCATCCTCTTCCCTTCTCCTTCTCTCTCTCTGTACCTCGTCCTCCCTAGGGCGTGCCCGCTCCACACTCATCTGGTCGTTCTGCTGGCCGTTTAGATCGTGCTCAAAAGTCCTCAGCTCAGGCCACAGCAAGGAGGACAGAGCTGCCTGCAGAGTCTATGGGGAAAAGTATACTGTAGCAACATGAACCAGGAGTTTAAAGGAACAGTCCACCCTCTTTTATTTACTGTTAATTAACAGTTACCAAGTTGTTACCAAGCATGTTTCCAAGCATTATTCATGAATGTGCATATAATTGTCTTCTCAATGTTGTCAGTACTTAGATTTAGTGGTATCAGAATTATTAGCATAGCTTAGCATAATCATTGGCGGTAAATGGGAGCATTAGCATCAAGCCAGAAGTGATCACAGGGCGGGATTAAATTGCTGTTTTGCACTCTTTTGCACTCTGTTTTGCACTGGTGAATTTTACATTCATTTTAAAGTAGTTTATAAGTACATGATGATGTATTGTTTGCTCCCATAGACTTGCATTGCTATGCTTAATTTGGCCACACTGTTAAACTAGGCAATGTAAACACATAGACGAAAAAATCCTATGTATTCTGATATTTTACTGGGACTTAACTTCATATGAACAATTCCTGGAAATGAGATGGACTGTTCCTTTAAGGGCATACCTTAATGCAGACAGCTCAAAAGCCAAGTGCTGTCTGACAGAGTGTGGCGGATATGTGTACGCTTTTGTGAGGGTATCTGTGAAAGAACGGAGCTGGCTGCTCATTTTCTGTGCTCTCTTCTCTGAGGGTATGCCATAGCGAGCAGATGGACAAGGCAGAGGCAGAGGGATTGAATATGAGTGAGTGGCTGAATATAGCAAAAGAGTTTGAAGACTGAACAAACACACCTTCAGCAAATTTGCCCCTATAGACAGCAACACTAAACACCAGGTGTTATCTGTGATACTAGTCTGTGAATGTGGCTGACTCATTTCAAATTCATCGGTAAGGGTATGGCATCTGCATGGGAGAGGTAGCTTCCTGCAGAATCGGAAAAAAGTCTGAATAACTCTTCTTGGCCCAGTGTGCTTACACATACAAAAGACTTCACTTTCTATGCATTAAACATAAACGTGACCTTGGCAAAGTAGTACATTTGACTTGGCAAACCGCTGCTCCTCTACAGTAGTGCTTTTGGTTTATATCCTATTTTCTAAGTTGATTTGGATACAAGTATCTGCTATATTTAATGTAGAGTAGAGTAGAGTAGAGTAACTTTATTGATCCCCAGGGGGAAATTCAGGTATCCAGTAGCTTACATAAATACACAAATACACAAAAGCCCACATGGACATTTCAAGACAAAAATAAACACAGGAATAGTCATCAGGGTGGGGAAAATAAAATAAAATAATAGAGATAAATGTAGAAAAGGTAATTGTGCAAAAAGACATTCTGTGAGTTGGGATAGACCAAAGCAGAAAAAAACATACTCTGTCAGTTAAGGTAGACAACAAGTGTTGATGGATACATCTATGATATAGTATAGTATGTAGAAGTAGGCAGTGTACAGAGTATGATAGGGGATGAACATTCTAACAATGTCACAGTAAAGTACAGGTAAGTGTTTTAGGCAAGCACACACACACACACTACACACACACACACACACACACACACACACACACACACACACACACACACACACACACACACACACACACAGACACAGACACACACACACACACACACACACACACACACACACACACACACACACACACACACACACACACACACACAAAGAGGTTCCCCAGTAACTGGGCCAGCTCCGACAGATCACAGTCTTTGCTTGTGGTAAGTAGGAAAAACAAGTATGTCCAGTGGTCAAGGGTCAAAAGTTCCTTAGTGCAGTTATTGGACAGCACACGCACACACACACACACACACACACACACACACACACACACACACACACACACACACACACACCAAGAGGTTTCCCGGGCTGGGCCAGCTCTGGCATCTCAGGCAGTCCAGTCCCCTATGATGATGTTCTTCTTAGTGTCCTTCTGTGTGTTGTTAAACAGCTGAATTGCCCATGGGACAAAGGACTTCCTTAGTCTGTCAGTCCTGCAGGTGATGTAGGGTAGTGCAAAGTCATAGATCTTTTATAAGCAAATATAGAGTGCTGGCAACCGTATACAAATATACAGTATGCTGGAACATTTTGTACTTAAAGGCACCTGTAAATCACTGTATAGGCCCCTAATATAAGCACATTATCTGCAACTGGGGCAAGGTTCAGTTGGGACACGAAATAGAAGTAGGACATAAGGCTGTACGCAAGAAAACCTCACATAGAGTGGGATACGATACGAATTGCACCTAATAGTGCAATCATAAACCAGTGTGTTTACGAGTTGAACAGACCAAACACACCTCAAGCAAACTCGAAACTCAAAAAACAAAGTGTTGTGTGTGATGATGGTGTTTGGCTCACTCTATTTATGTGCGACATGGCTGTATTTTGTGTGTCTGCGTGCGTGTGTGCGTGTGTATGTGTATCCGTGTGTGTGATTCAGGGCTACTGCAGACAGATAGACAGGGTGGCAGGGAGGCAGGGGATTGGTGCCGTGTGCTCCTCTAGGAGTTTGAGTGGAGCCTAGACTGCCTCTTCACGAGGGCTCCCTGTCCCCTCCGCGATGCCTCTCGGCTGCCTTGTAATGAACTCATTTTAATTAATGGCTTCACGGAGCCGCTCTCTGGAGAGGGAGAGAGAGAAGAAAAAAGCAAGAAGAAGAAGAAGAAGAGGCACTGGGAGCACTAACGACAGACTTCACCTTTGAAAATGAGAGAAAGAGTCAGAAAAGCCCTTTGATACCGCGGGATGAAAGGAGCGTGTCTGCTGTTGACAAAACCGTTCTTGCTTGCTTGTGCTCTGCGTTCAATCGACCGCCTTGCTTTTTTTCCCCCTCGGTGGCCCGCTTTTGATGTTTTGTTTGTGACAAAATATGAGAACTGTTCTCTTGCATACAAATGGAAATATGAAAGAGAATACAAACAGCGTTTGAGAGACGTGTAATTATGTATTTTGTTTTTAAGAAATAATAACCCATAATCCTTTTTTTACAGTCTGCTGTAAGCCTGCGCAGCCATAACCTCCGTGTCACTGTTAGACACAGCTTTTACAGGACGTGTGTCCTCTTATCTATGATCTATACCAGGGGTGTCAAACTCAAATTGACAGAGGGCCAAAATCAAAATCTGGAACGAAGTCGGGGGCCGAACCCAGCATTTATTTTAAAAATTGGACTAAAATTATGCGTACGCTTGATACTCGCTTGATAGGTTAATTTCACACACACTCTTTTCCATCATATATAGTAGTTCAAAATGTATCTGCACATCCTGTGACACACCAACTTTGTAGTTCAAGTCTTTATTACACTATACATTAATGTATGTGGGCCAAGTGTAATACACATTTCAAATGAGCTCGCGGGCCGAATAAGATGGCTCCGCGGGCCAGATTTGGCCCCCGAGACTGAGTTTGACACCCCTGATCTATACTCTGTGTAGTCTAAAGATGACCTAATTTGCCAATACATTAAATGTTCCCTCTTGCTCTACTTGCCACCCCCCCCCTCTCTCTGTCTCTCTCTCCTTCCATCCTCTGTTCTCCCTCTCTCCCACACACACAGCTGAACATCTCCTTCAATGAGTCCAGTCTGCAGAGCACGTACGAGTACCCGTCTGAGAGCAGCGTGTGGGGCAGCGGGGATGAGGAGGAGGAGGAGGATGAGGAAGAGGAGGAGGAGGAAGGCAAGCGCACGCCGGAGGACGAGCAGGGACTCCTGCCGAGAGTCAGGATCCCCCGCGCATCCTTCAGCAGCTCCCCCACACACACCACCAACAGCAGCACTGGTGAGGAGAAGAGAGCGGCTGTGTGTCTGTGTGTGTGTGTGTGTGTGTGTGTGTGTGTGTGTGTGTGTGTGTGTGTGTGTGTGTGTGTGTGTGTGTGTGTGTGTGTGTGTGTGTGTGTGTGTGTGTGTGTGTGTGTGTGTGTGTGTGTGTGTGTGCGTGTGTCAGACCCGGGGAGATGGAGAGACGTGGGGGGTAGAGAGGAAATTGATAGAATGAATAGAGGAAGGAGAGCGGGAATGGTGAAGAGAGGAAGAAAGAAGGAGGGAAAACGAGAGGGACAGTGAGGATATAGAGAAGGAGAGCAGGAGAGGAAATGCACTGAATAGACAGAGGAAGGAGTGAGGGGATGGAGAGATATTGAGGGAGAAAGAGAGAGGGAAAGAGGGCAGGGTGAAGGGGAAATGGGTTTTGCAAGCGGGTAGATGGCTTCACTTCTCGTGCCAGTGCCATGATGTGACGGAGAATGAAGAGAGAAGGGTAGAGAAACTACTGAGAGAGAGAGAGAGAGAGAGAGGGAGGGAGAGAGAGAGAGAGAGAGAGAGAGAGAGAGAGAGAGAGAGAGAGAGAGAGAGAGAGAGAGAGAGAGAGAGAGAAGAGAGAGAGAGAGAGAGAGGAGAGAGAGAGAGAGAGAGAGAGAGAGAGAGAGAGAGAGAGAGAGAGAGAATATAAGAGGGAAACGGTGAGTCACTGTTCTGAAGAGGTGGCTTCGGAACAGATGTGGCCCAGTCCAAGGTATCTGTCATTTTTGTTTGGGCCGCAAGGGCAAACGTATGGGCTGGGGAGGCTATTTTAAAAGCTGCTGAAGCTCAAAAAATGTGCCCAAGTGAAAAAGAAGTTAAAAGCTCCAACAGCCCTTAACAACTCGCAGACTAGAATCAGAAGAGACACCTGCTGGTCATTTGGGGAAAGTGCACCCTGAGACATTAGCGGTGGCTAACCTTTATGAAAACAATGATATCAAGTGGCCTTTTATTTTTATGTAATAATTAAATGGGCTCATAAGCATTGCATGGTGTGTCTTCATCATAATGGGGGTCGTGTTGGTCTAACCTAGAGATTAATTGGGTTCATAACATTTAAATAAAGTAGTGCATGTTGGTGCCGATGTGTTGTCTGCCTACTGTATGTGTTTTTCTTTGCCTATGCTGTTAAGTATACTTTACATCTGGCCTGTTCGTTTAGTTACATCACCCCAGAATAATTTCCCTGGGACTTGACCACGATTTTGAACAGACCAAGTGTACATTTTTAAGTGATTATTTTCCTTGCTTATGGATCACGAAAAATATTTTAGTTTGTTGCTTTCTTTACACTATCAGCTTAACTTTTGCTTATGGTGGTGTAGTTTCTAATGCTATATGTGGCCTTGGAGAAAAGCTGTAACCCACATCTGAAAGTGTGTTTGCCAGGCCTTTGTTTACATTATGTTACATGACATTTAGCAGACACTTTTGTCCAACGCCGTCCAACGAGGACATGAATAGTATAAAGCCTGGGGAAATACAGAGTTCAGAAATACACAAACATGAGGAAATGCAGAGCCATGACAAAGTTAGTGCACAGGCTGTTTTGATGACTTTTTAGACTTAGTTGTTGAGATGTTGTTGAGATGTTTAGACTTAGTTTTGTGTAGGTGGTGTAGGGAGGCTCTGTCAGAAGAAAAGAGTCTTCACAACCTTCCTAAAGGTTAAAAGACATGATGCTACTCTTGTACATTACATTACGTTAGACCAGTGTTTCTCAAGCTTTTCCTGCCATTCCCCCCTTCAGAGGAAGGGTATCTGTCTGCGCCCCCCCTCGAGCAAAATGGTTACGAAAATACAAATGAATAGGCCTAAGTAAAGTTTATTAAAGCCTCATATACACATATATAGCCTACCTATGATGTTCTCTAAATATTAGTGAATAAATGAATATATTGTGAATGTAAAGTGAATGTGTTGACTTAATGGCAAAGCAGAATGACTTCACGCGCCCCCCCCTCCAATACCTCCGCGCCCCCTAGGGGGACTTCCGCCCCACTTTGAGAAACATTGCGTTAGACTAAGCTGACAATTTTATCCAAAATGCTTGACAGTTATTTACGTACAGGGGTACAGTTTGGAGCGAAATGACCTACTCTCGTACATTACATTGCTCTCGGCTGGGGCTTTTATCCAAAGCAATTTACAGTTATTGCGCTACAGGGTTACGGTCTCTGGAGCCTTGCTGAAGGGCACTATAGCCGTGCATAGAGGTGTAGGCAGAAGTGAGAGTGGACACAGTCATTCCAAAGACATTTTGCATTTTACTTTTTTCTGTGTTCTCTGGTGATTCTGTTGTTTTGTATACTGCCCTGTGTAACTCTGTATAAAGGCCTTTTTGCTAAACATTATACTACACCTGGGGCCTATACTACAAAGCTGCTTCAGGAGTAAACCAGGTTAAGTTAAGAGGTACATCATCTAATAGAAGAGCCTGGAGTCCTCATTTTACTCCAGGCTCTTCTATTAGATGATTTACATCTTAACTTAACCTGGCCCCTGTACTCATCAGATCATCCATGTGATTGTTGTTCAAGGTGTTGTACTGTGTCTGTATTTTTAGAAAGGCTGAAAGCTAAGTTGCTACAACTGTGCGTGTTTGTTTGCCAGACCTGTCCACCTACACCCCCAAGCATGGGATGGACTACAGCGCCTGGCAGGACCACAAGCAGCAGGCTGCCGCCCAATCACAGCACACGGAGCTGCCCTCAGAAGAGGTCATGGTAAGTCCTCATTGGCTGCAAGTGTAGCACGTTTTCCACAAGGACAGAGCCATGGAAGTGAGATTTACGCTAATCCCATTGCCCTCCGTGTTACATTTTTACACAAAGATGGCAGCTCATGGAGCCTTTGACACACAAATCGCCATAGACGATTCCAAAATAGTTCCAGGAAGTGAGTGTTGAACGCAAAGTACAGTAAAGTTAAATGTAATTCACTTAAATCAATTTTTTCGTCATATTTGTTTGTTATGCCATGGCTCTGTGTTACTCTCTAGCGAAAATAAAGCCGCTGCCTAGAATCATGGGTGGACTGGTAATCTGGCATACAGGGCATTTTCCCGGTGGGCCGACAGTCCCCAGGGGCCGACATTGTTGTTTTGTGGTTGTTTTCCTGGGAATTGGCCCACACATTAGAGGGGCAGGCCCATTGGTTCGTTGTTATATATACAGTGGATTCAGCCAGTCAAGATATACCGAGTATGGAAGTGGCCTTTGAGTGCATGTTTGGGCCGATCGATGCCAAAATGCCCGGGCCACTTTTCGGTCCCAGTCCAGTACTGCCTAGAACAGTGTTTCTCAAACTTTTTCAGACCGAGGACCACTTTGTCCCCCCAAAAAATCTTCAGGGACCACGTATCAACTGAATTGACAGTTGACGGGTGCTAATTTGACACTGCTAATGATACCCCTTACTATTATTCACATTACAAGCCCATCCTATTGTGGTGAAAATAATACTTCAGCTATGTTTAGCTTTGTAATAATGTTACAAATATAGTATGCTGCTAGCTTTTCTTGTAAGAGTAGAAATCCCCTCGCGGACCACCTGAGCTCTGTCGCGGACCACAAGTGGTCCCCGGACCACACTTTGAGAAACACTGGCCTAGAATGATTTGAATCTACTGTACATGAATCATGTCACCAACCAACTTCCTGTACTCCGGTTGTCACAACTCTGGGGTGAGTTTCTCAAAAGAGAAGTTGTTAGCCTGTTAGCAACTTCGGTAGTTGCCAATGGGAAAATGCATTGAAAACAACAAAGTAGCTAATGTAGTAAGCAACTTTGGTTTTGAGAAATTCAACTCTGAATTCCATGGCTCTGCACCACCATATTTACGTGGCACTCTCTTCTATAGGCGTTATGAAAACCGTGTTGAGTTAGATTTAGGGTTCTGTTCTTGAGTCTGAAGAATACATCTGCTGTTTTGGAAACCAGGTAGAGGTTATGTATTGTCTGGTTTGCAGTAGCTGGGTTATGTTAAAGGTTATCAAATAAGGACTTGGTGTTGGCCGGCAGCTGATAAGCGTGTGTGTGTGTGCGTGTGTGTGCGTGTGCGTGCGCCTGCATTTGCCCCAGCACTTCACAGTTAAGGCTTGACAACAAACAACTCCCACCTTGTTGTTGTGTAACATGTGCTTGTGCAGGGCCAGATTGATGCACAGGCTAGATATGGCTGCAGCCTAGGGATTCCCACATGCCAGGGGACACACAGTTGACCAAAAGGGGGAAAAATCTATGTAATTGGAGAAATGTACCAAGCTGTGGTATTGATAACTTAGTCTGCCATGCAAAGTAGAGTTTTAAATCTTAATACTCTCCTTGAGTTGAAATTATGACTCCATCTATGTCATATTGATAAGAAATTTGCCTTCCAGGGGGCCCACAGCAACCTGTAGACTGGGCCCTCTTAATCCGGCCCTGTGCGTGTGCGTGTACAAATCTAATGTATGTGTGTTTGCATGTGTTTCAGCTCACGCCAGCCGACAGCTCCTCTCTGTCCGACTTCAGCAGTGAGCCGGCACTCTACTTCTGAAGCTGCTGAGCCCCACCTCTCCATGGGAATGCTCTCGTCTGCTGGGGCGGCCTACCACCTCTATGGGACCAACTGCTACTTCCCGCAAACACCAGCACATGAACACACACACGCACGCACGCACGCACGCACGCACGCACGCACACACACACACACACACACACACACACACACACACACACACACACACACACACACACACACACACACACACACACACACACACACACACACACACACAATTATACAAAAAAAATGGGACCAAGAACACCAGCTGGTCCTGGTCTGTTGATCTAGTTTAAACTCTTGTAGCACCACTCAAACTCGTTTCTTCTCCTGTTGAAAGACACTCACACTCACACACACGTAAGCACACAATATGGACAATACCATATACACAGGAAGCAGCCGGCCTGTCATCATTATCATCATCGTCATTATTATCGTCATCGTCATCAGAGCCCCTGTAGCAGCTCCTTCATGCGTTCTCCAGCTCCATGACTGAGTAACTGTGACTGCAGAACATGGGGACACCGCAGGCCCCGGAGTCCCAGGCCACGCCTGATTGTCAAATTGCCCCGCAGCCTCCTCACCGCGACGAGGACGGCCGTGTGCAACTTCTGCCTGTGGGCGTGGCAAACGGATGCTGCGTGTGGGCCTGCAGCCTGCTAGCCTAGTAGCATTAGCCTCTCTGCCTTTCAAAGCTTCTATTGTATGTATTAGCTATCAGACATGTACATGTACAGTTGTACATGTCTATGGTATTAGCATTAGCACCCCTGGCTACGGTAGTAATTTATAGTCACATTAGCCGTGTTAGCAACACTAGCCGTGTTAGCTGGGGGCAGCCAGGGGAGTGCTAGTCTATCTCATCACCTCATGAAGAAAAAAATAAGTGACCAAATGTTGTTGTCTTTTATTGTTTGTTTGTTGTTTTTTTGTTTTTGTTTTTTTTGTTTTGTTTTGTCTGGCTTTCTATTTTAAGAAGCCTTCTCTGCCCCTCCTCACTGCCTGTGAGACTCTGATTGTGGAAGGAGAGTAGGGGTTCAAGAATGTAGCCGACACCTACAAACTCTTCAGTCATGAGCAGATGTGGAGGGTGAGGAGGACAAGGAGGAGGAGGAGGTGGAACGAGAGAACTTCATTAAAAAAACAAAGAAAAAAACGGATGACGAGGTGAAAGGAGAAAGTTGGAAATGTCTTTACTAGTGAAAGGGTGCCACAGTACCACTTGTTTGTGATGGTTATTTTTTTTATTTATTTTTAATGATTTTGTATCTTCTGCATGTATAGACCCCTCATTGACTTCACCCCTCCTTCACAACAATTAGTCCTGGTTGAGTGATTGGTAAGCGTCTTGTAATTTTTGTATTTCATGACGGTTTGTTGTAATCTGTCTCAGAAAAAAAATTCTTAGAATTTCTCAAACTTTTTTCTCTGTAGGGGCAAGAACCGCACAAGTGTTCCTACGCTATCAGGAGTGACTGTGGCATTTCTATGTCACCAACTCAAACTTCTGCACCACTAGAAAATACGGAATGTCGTACTCAACCACTGATGTAAGCTTTGTGCTTAGACTGTGCTTTGTATCTACGTAAATGCCTTCTTATTTCATGCTGGAAGATGGGAATGGCTTAATTTCATGCAGTATAATATGGAATCAGATTTGTATTTTAGAAGTCCAAGCTAGGTTGCTTAGGAGTTAATCATATCTAATATAGCCGCAGAATCATAATAGACAGATCTGGTTTCCACTCTTTGGCCGAGGCAGATGTAGATGCTTTTTGTCCATGCCAGCCATTTTCAGTATTTCAATGATGTTCAGTCTTAACATTCAGAAGGAAGGGTTTTTTTTTAATTGGTCAGTCTTAAAGCACAGCACAGATGGTAGAGTGATCTTACCCCTGTGTAAGTAGTTTGGTGTCTGTGTGTCTGTGTCTGTGTCTGTGTGTGCCTGTGTGTGTTTGCACACGTGTGTGTGATGGAAAGGAAACCAAGTGATGAATTTGGACTGGCTTTACGTTGATAGACTGTTGACCCCCGCCCTGTATACCATCCCCACACCCCATTTTAAATTACACACATTGCCAACTTACATGTGTGTGTGTCTGAGAGTGTGTATGTGTCTCTGTAGGTTGGGTGGCCTCAAATTAGGACACAAATGGTTCCCCCCTCAGCCAGTATTGTTGTACAGTTTCTAGGCTATAGCCCAAGATGATAACATTTTCATGGTAGTAATTTATTACATGGCTTTTGTTTTGTTGTTTTTTATTTTCTACAAAGGGCTTGCTGGTATGTTCCCCAGTGCTATGGCTACAGCGCTGGGGGACTTTGTCATTGCTTTTTTAAAATTGTGTATTCAGATTATGATTTGATACTATGTGGGAGAAAGGAAGGCATGTGTATATACAAGAGTGGTGTCTGGGGTCTCAATAATTGACTGTTTTTACTTTTGCATTTGCACTTCATTTTGATTTTTATTTTTCCTATTTTGCACTTCTTTATATAGAAAGTGACTGTAGATGTAAAATATGTAGAGGAGTATGATTTTCCCAATTTCGGATGAAGCAAGAAAGAAAGAAAAAGAGTAAAAGAGAAAGCTGTTCTTTCCAGACAGGTCTGAGTTATCAACACAAACAGAAGCACACTTGTGACTTGTATAAAAAATGAAGACCTTTCAGGTCACTGAAGGGACTAGGCATAATTTAGGGCCACGGTCGACATGTCCAGACATCCCCGTAGCCAGGCGCACACAAGCAGGGCCCCTGACTGAACCTGGGACAAAATCGTCTGAAAGGTACTCCACTCTAAATACATGCAATGAAATGGGTTCCCAATTCTGAGCCCCTGTTTTGCCCGGGCCCAGGACAACTGACAAGTTTGTCTCCTCCTGTCAACGGGCCTGCACATAAGCCCTGGCCTTGTCCCTGCCAGTCAGCCCCATAGGCCCATACAGCACCAATGGGGAGTCAGTGGATAGTAGCTTACTCCATTGGGGGATATGTGACACTTGTGGCTCAGTGGTGTGGCCTCAACTGCCATGGAATGCGATAGGCTCTGGTGACTAGAAAGGGAGATGGATACTATGGTCTTCTAAATTCTAGTTTCCCCCTTCTCGTCTTCTGTCTAGCTCTGAAAACGGTCACTTCCTGAAGGATACGAAATCACTCACCCTTGCCTGTAGATAAACGCTCGTCATCATTTTTCCTGTTTTTTTTTCTCTTTGTTCCATTTGTCTGAATTTCTGTATTTGTTGTCACTCCAGCTGCCGAAAAAAGATTCAACAGTGCAATTTGTATTCAAGGATTTGAGCAGGAAAAAAGGTAAATAAACAAAAAGCTACAATGGAAAAAAAATGTGTACATTATTTTTTTTGTCACTGTCACTGTCAATTACAAACACTTGTGCATAGAGCCAAACCTTGGATTCAAGGAACATTCTGTAACTCTGCTAACTGGCTGTTGACGCTTGAGGTCATACTCTTGAAAAATATTTAATTAGTTAAAATGATTCATGGCTCGGGGATGTCTTTATTAGCCATGATCAGAAAACATTTAAAATATTGTGTACCTGGTTCTCTCTGAAATGAAAAACAAAATCTTTCCAGGTACCCTCGTTGTGGGCTTTGCCCTGTTACGGACACTTCTGCTGTGGGCTATATTTGCACAATATTTCCACTTCAAAGAGCCACATGTCTGCCAGCACTTCTGCACAGGGGAAAACTTTGTTTGGACACTAGTGAAAGAAAGAGAGAGAGAGAGAGAGAGTGTGTGTGTGTGTGTGTGCGTGTGCGTGTGCGTGTGCGTGTGCGTGTGCATGCGTGCGTGCGTGCGTGCGTGCGTGCGTGCGTGCGTGCGTGCGTGCGTGCGTCAACAGTCAACAGATCTGCACTCTTTAAATTAAACTCTGTGAATTCTGCTGATTGATCTTTTGGAATGAAATACATGCAAATTGGCCATTGTAAATAGCAGGCTGCAGTAAGCAATCTATTAAACACAGTCAATATAAATAAAAGAAAATGTATGAGCCAATAACTGACAATCTGAATGATCTCAAACACATAAATAGTAGAGTATGCAGCAGACACGTGCAAAAAAAATCGACGGGAGAGAAGAGGGTAGGGTGTTTACACAGATCACAGTGTGAAAAACGTTAAGGAAAATAGCAAGAGGGGGTTAAAAAGTCATTGACCTCTGCCACTTCTGGGTTCCTTCCATCGCTTTGGTCAAGTTTCCGGCCTCCTATGAATGTCATCAGCAGTGTCTGACAACTTAGAACCAGAATCTAGAGAAGACAAACAGAAATGCATTTGGGATGCTTTATTTGACACAAAATACAGATGTTTACCCAAGCAGGGCTCGAAGGGTGTTTACGTACTGTTATGCAGTTTCACATGAAATATGACATGTTTTGTAAAGAAATCTCAGAAATTACATTTGCAATATATTTTTAGGGGACTTTAGTGACCTTAAAGGTGGCCACCTTCAATATAGGCCTAAAGTGCAGGGGAAAATTGTGGTTTATTTTCATAGTATGGCTCTTGGAGGAATTTATAAAATTTGAAGTGGCCCTTGAAATCTGAGCTACACCAACACACAAAAAAAACACATTACAACAGAGGTTACGAGCTTGAGCTCCAATGTTTGGTTTTAATTAGCTAAGCATGGTAGGGAGTTCAGGCCTTTCTACCTTACATTGCAGAATGCACTTCCTTTTAACCAAGTAAATTGCACTCTACTTGCCCGTCATCCATGCACAGCACATGTACATCCTAAGGATGGTGGGGTTGCCTTTGCCGATCAAAAAACATTAACAACTGGCTGGCTCAAGAACAGACCTAGTACAATTGCACAGGACAGGTGTGTGTGTGTGTGTGTGTGTGTGTGTGTGTGTGTGTGTGTGTGTGTGTGTGCGTGTGCGTGTGCGTGTGCGTGTGCGTGTGCGTGTGTGTGTGTGTGCGCGCGTGCGGGTGCGGGTGCCTGTGCATGTGTGACCCATTCACCTTCATGTTCTGTAGGTGGCCTAGGTCTCGGTGATGGTTTCGAAGTCTGAGCGTGCGGACAGGCAGCAGGCCATAGCCTGATTATCATCGACGTTCAAATCTCTTCGAGACTTGGTCTGACCAGGAGCATAACAATTAACATTTCCCAAACGGCATGGTTGACCCGCCTCCCTTGATTTGCTTATGGTTGTTTGCTTACCGACAAAGTGGGAGGAGTTCCCATATTTTCGGGAACTCAGAAAGTACTTGCATTGCTCTTGACCTGACTAGTTGCAATGCTGAAAGTGTTGCATCACTAGGAGGGCACTGCCTGGCTAAGCAGGCCAAGCTCTCGTTGACACGGCTCAGCTTGTGGATTGAAGCTCCTTGTATTTTGTTTTGAGTCTATGCCTGCAACAGGAGAGAGATCGCACGCACGCACGCACGCACGCACTTTTGGACATGGTGGTAATATAAATAAGTAATGAGACGCAGTTTTGTGAGTGCGGATTTTTCTTCCTTAAGTTGATACTTTTTATCTCGCACCCAAAGACTTTTCGTTTTTCCAAGAAGTTGAGCGCGTCCTTTACCGAAATCTGCAGTCCCAAAGGACATATTTGCTGTATACTGAATGACTGCACATAGGTGTACCTGTAGAGCAGTTATTTTTTAATCAAGTACACAATTAAACAACCTTGTATAATTGTATGATCAAGTTGACCAATATGTTACACCAATTCACTTTTCAGGTCACACAACAAGAATTGATAGAACATAACTGTATAAAGGCTTGATATAAAGCTACAAATGTGTTTTGTACACATCAATATGAATCCATTTTTTTTTTTTTTTAATTATGCTTGAATCTTTTTCAATCTTTTGAATCCATACATGTGCAGGTGAGCGCGATGGGGAGAGATGAGGTCAGCCTACTAGGCATTCTGCACATATTCCTGCTGAATCAGGTGGTTGCAGCAGGCAGGGCCAGAGATTGATGGGGCCGAGGGAGATCAGGACAGAGAATCAATCATACATTAGAGGGGACCCACCCAGACACAGGTCACTTTGCATTCACACACACACACACACACACACACACACACACACACACACACACACACACACACACACACACACACACACACACACACACACACACACACACACACACACACACACATACACACACACACACACACACACACACACACACACACACACACACACACACACACACACATGCTTGCTTGCACACACACAAACACACACACACACACAGTCACCCCCCCCACACACACACACACACATACACACACAGAAGCACGCCCACACAGAGTAAGACTACTGCAAAGACTGATATAAGGACAGGGAATAGGGAACATAGATTTAGTGCACCAAAGGGGTTCGAGACAGAAAAAGATTGGTATTCTGAGCTTGACTTCTGAGAAAACAAGGTTACCACTGGCATTGACAGACCCCAGACGTTAACTTAACCCACAGTATCAACTGGTAATGAAATTACGTATGTCAACAATGTAAAGAAAGACCAGTCTCCCTTACTTAATGAAAAACGTGTGTGAAATTGAAAAGACTTAATATCCAACTAACGTTCATTTTCTTTTCTTTCTTTTAACAAATACAATATCTGTGCCTTTATGGCTTGAATGAAGATGGAACAGTGAACATTATGACAGGAAACGAATGGGAGAGAGAGATGGAGGACAGTTGGTATTTGACCCAGGCCGGACTCGAACCAGGGTCCCCATGGGCATGTATAGCCCATGTATGGTATGGTGCATTTGCACGATGCTCAACTGAACCTCCCACTTATGTTTATTTTCAGTGAAAGAACCAGGAGCCGAAGCAACTGAAAGAGTTATGGTGGTGTTGGTGGAGGCTCTTGCCTTCCCCTCTGACAATAGTTTAATTTAAGGTAGTGTTTCACTTTGACAGCAGCCATCACAAGGGAAATCAAAACAAATGGATGAGAGATGTTCTGTCTGTGTTCCATAATAATGTGCCCCCGGCATAATCACTAAATTCTGTCAGAAGTCTTATATCAATGTTCGTTCAAAAACCATAACTCTTAAACCAGTATGGGTCTCACATGGGGAGGCCAGAAACCAATGCTGAATATAAATACTGTTAGGGGCAAACTAGAACTTAACAGACGTTGACAGCCTCTCTTGATAGCTTGGTAGCATTTTATGTGAGCAGTTTATGCTTTTATTCTGTGTGGCCATTTCCCCAGGGGCTATTGCGCTGCCCTAATTCTTAGTCAACACTGGTGTTCAGACACACAACTCTGTGTGACTGCCTTAGTATTACCAGATGACTGGTCAGAAAAAAACCAAAACATTGTCATCAGAGGAGATGAATTGCAGACGCTTTAATGAGATAAATGAATGAAAAACACTAAGATTTTTACTCTTCTAAACTCTAAAAAATCTTGACTCTTGAATCTCGTTTATAGACACGTCACGGTCCATCCCTACACCTGCATTGTCTCCTCTGCAGCCAGTCATGCTGGGCTGACCCTTGATGCTCAGGTCCAGGTTTCTAATCCAGGCCTGCCCTCTTGTGGTCAATGGCCTGAAACTACACCACAACACCACCAACAACAAGCCAACCACAAGCCTTCCTATAACTGCTGCCAGGGCTGTTCCGAATGTATTAGGCAAAGAGGGACTTGGAGAGCTTCTCTTCAGACTATTGAGGAGGGGCCCCCTCAGGACAAATTTTAATAGCAGTATCATTGCACTTCTCATTTTATTTAGGAAGGTGCTGCTGCCACACTCACAAAGTTGTCACTTTTGTCATTTGAATTCAAGTACATAGTCATTACACCCCCTTCAGCTAGGGGCCGTAGGCAATTGCCAAGTTTTCTTGCCTGGCTGGTGACAGGCCTTCCTAAAATGTGGACCAATGACATCAGGAGTAGAGCAGAAGTCACTAATTTGGTTGCTATGGGTTACGATTCATGACATAATTTACCTTGATGATGTAAGCTATTCTGAACACTGCTCTGAAGTTCTACTGTCAGTTGTTAATGTTGTAGTTTTGATGACCTTCATATGGCCCTCATCTGTTAGTTAAACAATGATAAACAACTAATATAGAATATATTTGATCATTTTCCTCCTGAAATGAATTCCTCAAATAAAGGTAAGTGGCATCTTTGGAAGGAAAGATATTGACATTCAAATTGTTTTGTGAAGGTTCTCACTTTCAACAGGGTTTCTACTGTATAATACTTTGTGTAAACATTAATTTTTATTTAGCCTATTGTTTTATTTATAAAACTATGCTCATTGTTATTTCTGCGTTATTACTTTGTATATCCTAGCATAAAACAACTTATTTCATCTACCTGGCAACAAACATAATGCAAGTGTTTCAAACTCTGTGTAGGCTATAGATTCATGCATTCTTCTTCATTTTCATGCCCTCTAATGCTTGATGTTTTGTAGCATTGTCAGATTCAGAAAATCCCTCTGAGCCAGAGCCTGGCCCATCCAGACCCTCTGATGGCTCACCCCAGCAGGATTCCCCCTCATTTTTACAGGGCCACATTCAAAATCTCTCTGACAAGTAAGTGCAGCTATTAAATATTATAATAGGCTACTTAAAAGTAGGTAAGGTGATACGACTGTGTTCACACACAGAGATCTGTGTTCTCTTTATAATAGCTGGACCGGGGATTATTGATTCTGAGATTTCTGACCCAAGGTCTTTTTCCTATTTCCTTCTTTTTTCCCCGCTCATTTCCTATCACTCTTACTGTCCTGTCCAAAGTGAACTCAAAAGCCCCCAAAATATCTTTAAAATAATAAAATGAGGTGAATCAGGTAATTTGAGCCATTATGGTAAAATGAACCAGCTAAAAGTGTGGGGTCCAGGACCTCTTGAAATGAGAGCCAGTGACTACAAAGGATATTAAACTGTTAGTCAAATTATTATAAGGATGATATCCTGACCGCAAAGAAATTAATGCAGAGGGACAGACAGGACATATGAAGAGAGACAGAACAGGAGGAACAAGGTCCAGAGATGTGTGGCAGCCGCTGCACACAATTGTGTTTTAGCATTAAAATTAATGATGACACCCCCCCCCCCCCCCATGTACCAAAAACTATCTAAATTTACCTGATGTCACAAGTAAATTGACGTAATGTCCCATTATTATTATTTTTTTTTTCTTGTCAGTGAGTGGGCGGTTCTCAGCAGGATATTGGATCCTTCTGTGAGTATTTCTGATTAATTTAATGTGATAATAAAAACCTTCTCTTTTGTCAAAGAGTAAAACAAAATCACATTTTGTCATTGACAACAGATGACAAGGGCCCAGTTTGCAGAGCTCTGCCAGTCCCTCTTGATGCCGATTCTGGCCGCCACATCCTCCTCCTCTTGTCATGTTGAGGTAACTCACCGCACTACCAGAGATATTCTATAGAGATATGCCAACATAATAGGTTTCTATGGGCACCTGACGCGACCAGGTTCCGGTCTGCCTAAAGGGGCGTGTCATAATGCTCCTACAATGAATAGAACAGTACTTGGGTCTGCCTAGGTCTGCCTAAGGGGGGCCATAATAGAACCAGGAAACAATGGGCCAATGGAACCTCTCTCTCTCTACTCTCTCTGGCACTACTGAGGAGGCCTGCCGTGCTGATGAGCTGCTCCGCAGTGCCAGAGATGGAGCTGAAAACTCTGAGCAGGTGAAGACCTCAGGAAGCTCCTCTCTGGATGCAGACGGCCGTGAAGACCTCAGGAAGCTGTGGTGAAAACTCTGAGCAGGTGAAGACCTCAGGAAGCTGTGGTGAAAACTCTGAGCAGGTGAAGACCTCAGGAAGCTGTGGTGAAAACTCTGAGCAGGTGAAGACCTCAGGAAGCTGTGGTGAAAACTCTGAGCAGGTGAAGACCTCAGGAAGCTCCTCTCTGGATGCACACGGCCGTCTGCACCAGGCTGTTCCAGACTTCACTGCTGCCCCAGCAGCCCCGGGGGCGGGGACTTCACCCTCCCCTGAGCCAAGATGGCTGAGATTAAAGAGCTTTCTAGCCAAAACTAGAAGGATACACTTCAATTTCAAGGTACAATCTATAAATTTGCCTTGTGTGTCGTTTGGTATAAATGCCCTGTTTTGACAACTGCAATATTTTGTTAATTATGTGAATGTATAGCCCACAAGTAAAAATGTCATATCTATTCATACATTAACTCAGATTCCAACAAGACGCCACAGGAAAGTGGATCCCGGTTTGACTCCTTCCAACATGGACTTAGGTAGGGTTCATGAATCACTCAATTCAAATATTCATCAGGCATTGTTGTTGCTGTCTGATGCTGCTTTTTCTTGTCTTGTGGTTGTTTTGTTTTGTGTGATACTCATTTGCACGCTCTTCAGCAGGTCAGAATGTGGACACATCTGCCATCCATGCTGCACCTGCCAGTTCCCCTCAGAAGCCTCACAAGCGCTCCTTGTTTATGCTTGCTTCCTGTTTTCGGGGTTCAGAGTGATTTCTGATTTCTGAATCAGAATGACTATTTTTTGACTGAATTATAAATGTATCTCCAATATAATCAACTTTTTCACCAATAAAAACCTCCATTTTTACACATTTTACTTACCATCATTTCCATGATAACATTTATTTCAAATATACACCTAGCAATTTAGCAACTTTAAAAATAAAAACTAGACTGCCTGTGCAGTCGCCTTCGACTGCTTAAGGTATATCCCCGAAACGAAGACGCTTCCAGTCCCCCATCATTCCTACCACTCCCGTCCACCATTTCGTTAACGTATATGATACAGACAGACGTGACATGACGTGCATAGGCTTAAAACCAAACGACTATTGTGAAAATGAAGCAAAAAATGGGGCAAATGGTAATACTCGTTTTAATGGTTCAGTGGATATACCACATTAGGTACAGTGTAATAACCAGTGTAACAATATTTAATACAATGTAATACCAGTGTAACACCGCCATTTTTTTTACTTACATCATGTGTTTGTGCGTAAGTGGTATTACATGGTATTGCATATTGTTACACTGGTATTACACTATATTACATGGTATTGCATACTGTTACACTTGTTATTTCACTGTACCTGATATTGCATATTGTTACACTAGTATTACACTAGTATTACATGGTATTAAATATTGTTACATTGGTTATTACACTGTATGGTAGATTCACTGAAATGGTGAACCATTAAAATAAGGTGTTACCGGGCAAATCAATCCACCCAGTCAGAAGTTATGGGCCAAATGAAAATTCCGCCATTTTGAAAGTGTTGTCTTCCAAACTCGAATCAGTTCATGAACCTACCCTAGAGCATTCACACACAAAATCTGGGACAAATCCATCCACCCGGTCAGTAGTTATGGGCCAAACAATAATTCGGCCATCTTGAATTCAGCCATCTTGAAAGTGTTGACCTCCAAACTCGAATTAGTTCATGAACCTACCCTAGAGCATTCACACACCAAATCTGGGACAAATCCATCCACCCGGTCAGAAGTTATGGACCAAAACAAAAATTCGGCCATCTTGAATTCAGCCATCTTGAAAGTGTTGACCTCCCAACTCGAAGCAGTTCATGAACCTGCCCTAGAGCATTCACACACCAAATCTGGGACAAATCCATCCACCCGGTCAGAAGTTATGGACCAAACAAAAATTCGGCCATCTTGAATTCAGCCATCTTGAAAGTGTTAACCTCCAAACTCGAATCAGTTCATGAACCTGCCCTAGAGCATTCACCCAAAAAATCTGGGACAAATCCAAACATCCGTTCAAAAGTTATCGCGTTAACACTAAAGACCTTACGCGGCGGACGCGGACGCGGCGGCGGCGGCGGCGCACGCAAAACCATTACATCCCCGACGCTACGCGTTTCGGGGATATAATTAAAGCTTCATGCAACTATGCCTATTTCAATGTGTTCTTCGAGGTGTGGCAGTGAATTTGTTTTGCAATGTTCATTAGTGTCAATGTGTCTGTTTCTTCACATGAAACAGAATGGTCAAAGAGTTCTGAAGACCAATGGCGATGGCCTAGAGCAGGGGTCGGGAACCTTTTTGGTGGAGAGAGCCATAAACGCCCATTTTTAAAAATATATTTTTTTGTGAGAGCCATACCATTTTCGCCATTATTTCTAATGCTAATTGTCATGCACAGAAGGGAATAAAAGTAACGCTTGCATTGGGGACAAGAAGGGAGAGCTAACGAAAGAAGAACTAAAACTACTTGTAGATGTGCTGATGTGCATTTAAGAAGCCACGCGCATGCATTACCTTAAGTTTCTATCTTTTATGCATCGGAGTTGCCAATGAGCAATGAGAATGACGGAGGTGCTTCTATTCTAGCCATCAGACAGACACAGGGAAGGTGCATGAGGAGGGAGGAGGGAGGGAGAGAGAACTTCAAGACAGGATGCTCATCTTGGTCGCGCTGACATAGTTAACATTTTACAGTTGATATGTGGCTGACATGTCTATTTTTAGTAATTCGCGAAAATGCCCTACAAAGCGCGTCCCTTACCGACATGCGTCCCCAATACAGAACGCACGATTTAACCGCCAAATAGGCTACAGGGCGATTCCGTATTTCAAGGGACGAATGGCAACCCTACGTTTGCCTTCGCATTGTGGCACCAGTTATCTCGCAATCACACTAAACTGGGAAAGACTTACGTCAGTTGATTCAGCAAAAGTTCTTCCTGTAATCGAGGAGAGAAGTACAGCGCTGCATTTATATCCCTCACTTGCGTTTCCTCCACTTGATTTGCCATCATAATGGCACGGTCGTGAACAGTTTCTTTGTTTTGGATACAACCGTTAGCCAGCTGAACTTTAGGTAAAGCATTACGGATGGAATGTTATCTCACACGACACGACCCAGCGCTGGCACGGCATTGTCCAATAAAAAAAACGCGTTTTTCATATCTGTACAGTAGCCTTCGTCGAAGGCCTGTGCTTGGCTCAGCTGATCGGACCTGGGATGGATTAAATGCGCGATCATACTTTATATTTTGAATATTATCTTAACTTTTCGATTTCAGTAGGTCCATTTTTAATTTAGTGCCGTAACAAAATTATTCATGGCTTATTGAGTAAACAAATGACAGGTTTGTCCGAGAGCCACATGCAGTTCCCAAAAGAGCCACATGTGGCTCGCGAGCCATAGGTTCCCGACCCCTGGCCTAGAGTCTAGACTCTAATTTTCAGGGAGCAGAAAGCTTCACTTTGAACACAGCCGACGCTCGACGACCACGCTGGTTATTGGGGGAAGCCGGGGGTAGGGGTTTCCTAATGACTTTCTGTGGTGTGTGTGTCGGCTGTGTTCTGCACTGGAAAATAGCAACCAAACCGAAATGGCCAAGTCAAGACCTTCGTGTTGATTTGCACCGTCATTTGCACTCGATGTGATATAGAAGGCCTATAAAGAAAGTAATTGGGGACAAAATGCAGTAAATTATTTCACTTTGGACGAAAGTTTTTGATGGTGACGGCAGTCTGTAGCTATTACACAAAACCAAGCTGTGGTCAGTGCAAGATTCTGACAATGGCTTGGTCACCAGAAAAACGTGATTAACCTAGGGTGACCAGACGTCCCGGTTTGACCGGGACAGTCCCGGTTTGGAGTTGTGTGTCCGAGGTCCCGAGCAAACCCTCTCGGGACACAAATATGTCCCGGTTTTGGCCACCCACTACATTGCGCCATGTCTATCAGGGTAAATATATGGAAAAGATTACATGTTTACCTGCCACAATTAATGGCAGCCAGCGCTTGTATAGAAAGTCTGAAGGAGTCAGTTGCGATTTGTCATTCCTCCCTCTAAAATTGATTAGAATGCAGGAAATGGCATCTAAAAAATAAAAATGTTCCTGGGGGAGGACCCCCAGACCCGCCCGCCAAATATTGTCCTTCAGTCACGCACGAAGTGTCCCGGTTTCAGACTACAAAAATCTGGTCACCCTAGATTAACCCTATATTGCTTCTAGGTTCACAGGCTCAACTGGATCCACTGCCAGCTGAAGGGGATGGTGTCTGGGTAGTGCAGTGCTGACATGATGGAGGTTGTCTATGTAGTGCAGTGCTAACATGAAGGAGGGTGGTGTCTGGGTACAGTAACTTGGTGGAAGGTGGTTATGGCTGCGTAGTGCAGTGCTAACATGATGGAGGGTGGTTATGGCTCAGTAGTGCAGTGCTAATATGATGGAGGCTGCTAGTGTAGTGGTGAGTTAAGTGCAGCAGAGTAAACAAGTTTACAGGTAGTGATGGGGCCTGGGGTCAGGCTGGGGGTCTGGAGAGGAGTGAAGGTCAGGCTGGGGGTCTGGAGAGGAGTGAAGGTCAGGCTGGGGAACTGAAGAGGAGTGAAGGCTGGGGGTCTGGAGAGGAGTGAAGGTCAGGCTGGGGAACTGAAGAGGAGTGAAGGTCAGGCTGGGGAACTGAAGAGGAGTGAAGGCTGGGGGTCTGGAGAGGAGTGAAGGCTGGGGGTGAGTCCAGGGGATCTGAAGGGAGGAATGGTGGAATCACAAATCTATGTGTCTATCTGTACATATTAAGATCACACACACACACACACACACACACACACACACACACACACACACACACACACACACACACACACACACAGACACAAACACACAAACAGAGACAGACACAAACACACACACACACTGATCGGTTTGTAATTGCTTAAATGTTTTTAGGAAACGCAGCCCTGGACAATGTCTCCATGATGATGAGACTTCGGTGGAATTTTCATGGATATTTTGCACATACACACATCATGCATTCTTGCCTCTTGCATTCTTGGGCAGGCATGGGGGGCACCCAATGTAATATAGGGACTCAATTGGGTTGGTTCTGGCCACAGTATGTTTTTTGCCAAAATGTGAAATGTTTCTAGAATATATATATTTTATATTATATATTACTTTATATTCATGTTTTACTCTATTCTAGTGTTTCTCAAACTGTGAGCCAGGGTCCACTGGTGGTGGGCCTTGAAGGTATTCTACGTGGGCCTTGAAATCATCCTCTAAAAATCAAGATAATAATTGTGTGAGTGTTGCCGTTGACTATTTATTTGAGTTTTATTGTTTATTGGGTCAGAGGTGGGCCACACGTTGGAGAGGGTTGGGAACCCCTGCTCTATTCCAGCTACATTTCCATTGATGGTGCAGAGTAGACCTTTTTATTATTATTATTATTATTTTTTTATTATTAATTATTTATTTTCTTCAAATGCTACTATTACTATGTCAGAAAGCTATAAAGGACTTTTAGAAAAAGCACAACAAAATACCTCCTCTAATGTATGCTCTCTACAAGTCTTCTGTTGTCCAGTCTTGCACTTTAAATGTCTGTATGAGCAATGTCTACGTCCATACTGTCTTATGTCCATGTATGAGTACTGTCTATGTCTATACTGTCTATGTCCTTACCTAGATTAGTCTATGTCTGCATGGGAGAGCAAGAAACGCAATTTCAAATTCTTTGTATGACCAGTGCATGTAAAGAAATTGACAATAAACTTGACTTGACTTGACCTTTGAGATCTGCTGTGTCCAATATGGCTCTACAATAATGGGAGTTTGTCTCCCCCTGCAGGTCACTGTAATCTCATTCTCTCACCTGCTGACATCTTCCATCCACACTGCTGGGCATGCGTAATAAAAACAGTGTAGTTATGGAAGATAATGAAATAATTCATAGTTTATGATGGTAGCAACACAGTTTAGAATTACATCTTACACCCAGTGCGACCTAGACAGAAACAGAAAACTGTAATTTTATGTAGATTATTGACAATAAATGGACTCAAATGAATAAGATATAATAATCCTCTTTGATCATTTTGAGGCATACACATGTTTTGACCGTCTAGCAGAGTCTAAACCTCTTTATAATTGAGAGTGATGCTGGTTTATGTCAAGTCCATTGAAGTCAAGAAACACAAGACATGAAATTCTGAATGCAGTTTCTTTATTGAATAAACAATGAAATGAATTTTGGAGGTATGGCTCTGTTTGCATGAGCGCCATGACACAGCAGAGTCAGGGGACAGCAGTAGGATGAGCGGATGCTTGCCCCATTTCAAATGAGGAGAGCAAACTGCCCCATCAACAGAGCAAGCAACATGGCGGAGTAGGCTATGCCATGTAAGACATGACAAGGTGGAGGGGTGATGGGTTTCAAAGAAGCATGCAACTGTAAGCTGGGGGGGAAACTAATTTAAGAAAGTCGGCTAGATTCAATGTGACCAATCAGAAGCGAGGAGTTCATTTTCTAATTTAAGGCCTCTGAACAGGGTTGCCAGATTTGGAAGTTTCCTGCCCATCTGTGCTGTTTAGCATGGCCATCTGCAGGTGGCTCTATGGCCATAGAAATCAATCAAATGTAGTTAAAATTGGGTGGGATCATAGAGGTAGAAAATAACACTAGAGAGGACCCCGCCTCCCTTTTACGGCAATCTGTAGCGGCCATTATCTGGAGGTAGATCAGAGAAATGGAAATTAACGGAGAACGAGGCTCACCTCTGTCAAAAATGGCTTAATCATGTGAAAATGTCCATCAACACACTATACAAGGACAATAGTTGAAGTGTGTTGCTAACTATGTTCATAAAATATATTATTTGATTTTTAAATGTATTTTATCGACTCATATGATTTCAGTAGATATTTAGCCTGACATTTCAAATCTGGTCTTTGATTAAAGTGTTACTTTTATATTTACACAGTTTTAGTTAATTTCTTGACAGGGGTGGGCGTGTTCTCCATTGACTTGCATTGCCTGAAAGTACCTACACTACCTACGGAAGTTGGGAAGCTCCAGCTGCCATTTCCCAGTGCTGTCGCAAATTGCTGTGTCCTCTCCAGTGTTATTTTCTACCTCTATGGGTGGAATTTAGTGGTTTTTGAGAATGTATTGCGCTGGACATCACACATCTGGCAACCCTACTCCTGAAGCAGATCAGAAGCAACTATGACCTGGCAGAACTAATGCTGACAGTGGACTTATCACTGTATTTTGGCTAAAATTTCGTTCAGTTTGGACTCAATGTCTGCCAGCCGGACACCTGAGGGCGTGACAGTAGACAGGGGTAATTTTAAAACGTCCAGAAGGATTTCAGTGTCGACTTTAGTCTCGCACGTTTCTCCATAGAATCCATCTTGACACACACACACAGCATCGGAGGAGTCCAGCAGCCTCTTGCACGTCCCATCATTTTGGCATTTTGTATCGGGTCCATCGCAGGGGGACAATGTCCTGGAGTAATAGATAGCAGTTTTGTATGGATAGGCACCAATCCCACATTCTTCAGTTACATTAGGGGACGGGTTCTCGGCAAAATCATTTTTGTCATAGATGGCATGTGTTCTTTTCGCATACTCTACAACATTCATAGTAAATTCGTAATCCAAAACGTGAGTAAGGAGGTCTTCATTTCGCATAGAGCAAGCAGCACATGCACCCAAAATGCATCTGAGGGCCATTTTGAGATTTTTAAGCTCTTCCTCGGGGATATCTGCCTTCTGAGTGTAAGCTATGGCCACAGTAAGATCATCGCCAATTGGGATCTTAGTCATAGTGTCATACACTACTAAATACTTGAAGCTCCCAGTTTCTTTAGATGACTTGTATGCCAACACAACCCACTTATAAAAGTCATACTTATCGTCCAGAAACCCTTTCACCTTATCTGCAATACCCTGCAGGTTGTCATAACTGACCAATTTGGCTGTCTCGACTACATCCTCTTTCACATAGTCCATGTGATTTTCTAAACAGGAATCCACAACTCTTGATTGAGCTGCAAAGACTTTCTTGAACATCTTTTTATCTTCTTCAAGTTTGTCTGTGGTCTTATAACCGATCAGGTTCCAGTAGAAATTATTAAGTGCTATGCCTTTCATTAGTAAACTATTGAAGTAGAGGTTATAGTTGAGTATTTTCTTAAGGTCACATTTAAACTTTCTGCGTAGCAGGTTGTTGAGGTTCCCACTAAGAGCTGTGCCCTCTACTGTCAAATAATGGTACAGGCTATCCATACTGGATTCCACTTGTGAGTATTCATAGTAGTTGACAAAGACTTTGGCCAAGTAGTTCATTTCATTCAAATTGTGATCTCTAAAAAACTCTTCATACTTATTCCAGGCACTAAGAATGCGCACTTCATCTTGAGAATAGACACTGGCGTAGTTGTACCACTCTACATCTGTCGCCAGGTTGGACACCTGCAAGGACAGGGAGTCTAGCTTCCTGTTGACCTCTCTGAAACCATCCGTGACCGCTTTCAACACTGGATCATGTTGGGGAACAAACAACATCACCATGTTGATAACTGCAAACGCAGGTCCTATGAAGGGCACGGCATTGGCGAATTTGGACAGGCCCTGCATGAGACCCGTGACTGTCTCCAGGTTTTTTTTGTCGCCATTTGTTCAGTCACTGTGCTCACAATGTCTTTTGCGGTGTTTAGGCCATCTATTATTTTGTCTCTGGTTTCGAAATCAAGTTCATTTTCAGTAAAGTAGACTCCGTCAAGTGTAGAGCAGGTCACACTGGTTGCTCAGGAGACGATGATCAGACAAGCCAGCAGCATGTTGGCCAAACTGAGGGGTGGCACCATAACTGCAACACACATGACATGGCATGACATTCAAACTACAAGCTCAGCCCAACCTTGCTTAACATCCTTATCATAACACCTTTCAAATGTTCCAGGTTTTTTGTTCGTATGTGTGTTTGTGTGGGTATGTATTTTGAAAACACATTGTATAAGTTACAGTGTATTTAGGCCTACCTTGAAACACCTAGCATGAATGTATGTATATAAATCTATAATTTGATAATAGTACAATATAAAACAATACATGTATGGATATGAAGTAGGTGACTTTACTCTGGTGGTGTGTCACTTTGACTTACTTGATTTCTAATGTTTTTTTTACCCTCGCTATTATCTTTATAAGGTTTGATATTGTTTAAAATCAGCATATTTCCAGAAATGTTGACTTGTAATGTACCTTTTTTTGTCACATAAATGAGTACACCCCTCACATTTCTGTAGATTTGGTTTTTACTGTATCTTTCACTTACACACAATGAACAGAAGCCAGCGTACAACTTCTGTCAAAATGTACCTCACAAAAATGAGTACACCCTGAGTGCGTATTAATATGCGACCTTGCCTCCTCCACTTGCCTCCTCCACTTGCTTCTCGTCATGATGACATCACTGACAACAGCATTATATTTCAATATCTTGCAAAAGCTCAATTGTAGAGTCTTTTTCTCTTTTGCAATTGGGATGGTGAATGAAAAACAGTCCCTCAAAAGTTGTTGTGGCTAGGCTGACAGCTGGGAAACTTTATCGTTTTCTCCACGGAGGAGGGGCCAGGAGGCGGGACGAGGAGACAAGCGCAAGTGGAGGAGGCAAGGTCGCATGTTAAGACGCACTCCCAATGCTAAAATCCATGGCTGGATTGGCCATATGGCATGCAAGGCATTTACCCGGTGGACTGTTTGTGATTTTTAGCTAGGCCTCCCCCTCAATGGTATCAGTCCTCTTGCCACTACAGAGGCCTCTCCAACACAATGAGATATAAATCAAGCGTTTTGGCTCTTGCAGTCAACATAACTCATAGATTACTTCAATGTCGTCATATGATTAATTGTCTCCCTGGATGCCTGGTGGACTAGTCCCCTCTGAAAATGCCAGTTTTATCCCAGCCCTGTTCAAATCCAACAGAGGCAATCATGATCTGCTTCAGTCAAAGATACAGTATGTTGACATGCACGTCTCTTTTGGTGAAATTCAGCATATCATCAAGTCAAGTCAAGTCAAGTCAAGTTTATTGTCAATTTCTTTACATGCACTGGTCATACAAAGAATTTGAAATTGCGTTTCTTGCTCTCCCATGCAGACATAGACTAATCTAGGTAAGGACATAGACAGTATAGACATAGACAGTACTCATACATGGACATAGACAGTATGGACGTAGACATTGCTCATACAGACATTTAAAGTGCAAGACTGGACAACAGAAGACTTGTAGAGAACATACATTAAGAGGAGGTATTTTGTTGTTCTTTTTCCTAAAAGTCCTTTATAGCGTTCTGACATAGTAATAGTAGCATTTGAAGAAATAAATAATTAAAAAAGGTTTTTATTTAAATACACCAGCAGCAGTATGTGTGTGTGTGTGTGTTTGTATGTGTTTTGTGTGCGTGTGTGTGTGTGTGTGTGTGTGTGTGTGTGTGTGTGTGTGTGTGTTTAGTGCAGGTAGAAAGTGCGGTGTGCGTCTGTGTGTGTGTACCTGTGTATGTGTGTGTGTGTGTGTGTGTGTCCTCATGATCCTCTCTATAGGATTTTAACATATACTCACCTTTGTGAGGTGCATTTTGCGACATTAATGGCTGTATTTCAAATTATTTTGAGTGAACAATAAATTGAAGCAGCTATTCAAGTTTTACGCTGGCTACTGTTCATTGTGTCAAACTGAAATGTCTTCAATGTTGTCCGATGAAAAGATATACTTACAAATATCCAGAAATGTGAGGGGTGTACTGACATACTGTTCATGTATAACTAATGAAGCAGGCTAACCCTACTAACAATTTTTAGTTCTACGAAGGTTCCTGGAACACAAGCCCTTGGTTCCAGTTTAGTTCTGGGTACGTCCCCAGAGAGTCATGTTTGGTTATTTTTCCGTTCTCACTTGGTTGGCAGGAAAGTTTAATTTTCGTTCCTAGAATGTTATATGTGTAGTTCCCATTCCGTTCCCTTATTGTTCTCTCACCGTCACTTTATTCCTGTTCATGTCATGTTTGTTGCCTTGCCGTTCCCATATGGTTCCCTTAACCTTGTTGGTTGCATATTTGGTTCCTTAGACATGCTCCTGATGTTCCCACAACCTTGTTTATTATTGTGAATGTGTTTTGGTCCTGCCCCACTATCTCTCACCATAGTTGAGGTACCCTGATCATGGTACTTAAGCACCTCCCATCCTCCACCATGACTGAAACACCCTGCGCCTGGCATCAGTTTGCCACACTGCTCTGTCATAGTAATACGTAAAGTTGCTGAAAACATGTATGATGTCTATAGATTATAGTTCAGTCTATGACGTACTGTACCACAATGTAAGAGAAATATCAGCTGAGCATGTATGAACACAAATATAGTGGGGATTAATACCAAATGTTTTCCTTAATGAAGTTAAAAGATAACCATACCATCTACATCAAGTGCACAATGGAGCAAGCAATGTAACATGTGCTGTTACTGACTAGCTCACAAAGCAAGGCACAAGATGTAGCTAACAAATGCCATAAGCGCTATTAGCTTGCTTGCAATGAAAGTAAACAAGCACTATGCTGTGCCATGCTGACCAGCCAGCAGGCAGGCAGGCAGGCAAATAACTAAAGCACTCTGACAGTCCAGGTTTATATACAGGCTCAAGAGTACCATGTGACCAGATTGATTGGGAGTTTTTCAGGTGCAAGCAATTGAATCATGATATACCAGCCCTAAGTAATTAGGTTTGGCCAGGCGCTGATGGACAGATTGGTTGTGAGGGGCCTGCTTGTTACCGGCAAAGGTGTAACAAGTTCTCAGGTTATTTCTTTTACTCACCACATCTTTTGTGTGATGATGTGTGCACAGCCAAACCTTAGATCAACCCAACCAAGGGACCATTCCATCATTGGCGCTGAATTCAGCGGCGCTTACGCGCAAAAGCGGAGTTTCAACTAACAGCAGCTTAAACTTGAGGCAGACGCCGTTCCACCACTGAGGATCAGCTGCGTCTTGGCTAGTTTCACTTCAGCCGCGCTCATCAAAGCTGGCGTTGCGCTCGTGCACGTTGTACATGGGAAGTCCATATCAAGGATTGTCGAAAATGCGATCATGTTGTAGACTCGGGCATGCCTTGTCAAATCAAGTCTTTATCAGAGATGTTAGGCGACCATCTGTAGGTGAGCGGTAACGCAACCGCACTTTGATTGAGAGACCAGCGTTCAATCCCCACCATGCGTAATGACAGATCATAACTCAATTATCAAAGGGAGAGTCTCGTCCGAACCTCGACTGCCATCATTTCAATGCGCAAAAATAAAATGCTTGCATCATCTAAGGTGTTTTAATTTTATCTTTCAGAAGAATTTATTTTATGATAAAAGGCACAGACTAGGTAAAACGTTAGGCAGAGATAATTGAATCATTGCAATGCAAACGCCAAGCGTAGGCATCTGCAAGGTGGTTGTGAAGACGTTTTTTTATTGCCTATGCTGAAAATAGCCTAAAGGGCTAGGCCTACATTTAAGGTAGGCCTATTGGTAGACCTATTGCTTGACAGCAAATGAAGCCAGCCACAAAGCGACATCAAAGGAGAGAATAGGCAAACGTATGTTATAAAGTTTTCATTTCTAACACGTCGCCATGCAAGACTTGAACCCGGGACGACCACTTAATACGCAGCGCACCTGCCCACTGTACCATTCACGTCTACAGATAAATGGAAGGAATTGTCCAATATCATCTTAGTAAATCAACACTATAAATGTTTTTAAAATGTGCTGATTATCAGAAAACCCGCGAAATGAAAAACAATGGTAACTATTGTAGTTTTTACTGGCATTATCACATCATAGACTATTAAAATAGAGTGACTGGTTCACTTTGATCTCGTAAAATGATGGCGAGAATCAAGCGGAACGTGCCCGTTGTGACAGCTGTTTCCTACAGGTTCATGTTTTGTGCAACACTGATTAATTTAGCCTGGTGTTAAACCTGGGACCTACCAGGTTAACGTTGGAGCATAAATTACCGTGGCAACTCAGCTGAGTTTCAGGTTAGCAAGGCTGATGGAACGGATCTCTGTCTAAAAATAGCTTATTTTACCGACTTGAGCTCGGATTTGGGGTTACCGCCGTTGATGGAATGGTCCCCAAGTTGAATTAAATGAATGACATTCATGAATTAAAAAAAAAAAAAAGATTGTGTACATGATTAAATCTGGAGGAAATATTGTTACTAATATGTAGACGTATATGATTTAATCGGGTGGACAGTCATCATTGCTTATGCTCTGAACAACACAGTATAAACAAAGTTGGGGGAACATCAGGAGCACGTCTAGGGAACCAGACGTGACCAGACCTATAATGTAACCATCAAGGTTATGGGAACCATATGGGAACGATGAGGGAACAAACATGAAAAGCAATAAAGGTACGGTGAGAGAACGGCGAGGGAATGGAATGGGAACCACACATATATCGTTCTGGGAACTTAAATTAAACTTTCCTGGCAACCCAGTGAGAACCGAAACAGAACCAAAAATGACGTATCCAGAACCGAACCGGAACCAATGGCTGCTTGGTTTTTACTGTAACCAAAGGGAACGTTTCTAAGTGGTAGATTTTGGTTTGGTAATAACCCCAACCTTTAGAGAACCAAAAGTCAAACGTTCTCTTTACGTTCTCTGTTACTAGGGAAGTAAACAATACAAAGCTGCTAACCTGGGCTGATGTTCTCGAAACCTTCGTTGCTAACTAATGTAGCAACTAACGACCCAGCTGCGACAAAACTGTTTCTGGAACACTTCGTTCGGACTTACAAAGTACCAATGTTTACAAGTAATGTAGTTAGTCGTTCGTCCGATGTTGGTGCGAACGACGCAGGTGTTCCTGCAAAACGAAGTAGGGGCTGTTCGTTAGTACTACTGTCGGAATTGGAACGACTAGCATGGTTAGCTAGTTCACCTTTGTTTTGGGAAGCACGTCACTCTTGCTCGTGGTTTGGGGCGGGTTCAGACAGAGTTCAAGCAACATCGATCGATTACTGCCACCAAGTGCACAAGCCTCCGACCCATTACTACACCAAATGTCTAGTGTTACGAACAGGGCTGGAAAAAAAAACCCACCAACACAATATTCAACTAGGGGATAAAAACATTGTCCAAATATAGTAGGAAATTATATGTTCCACTATCGTGCTTCACGTGCTCCGATCAATCAAAGCTGCGCCAAAAAAAAGAACCGTTTGATTACCATCGGGATTTGAACCCACACCAAAAGCAGCATCTCGCATGAATGCAGCTTATTTAATTGCTCACATATCTCCACACATAACAAAGCCAATAGCACATTTTTATTAAACTCCAACAAGCATAGGCTACATGGAAATAGCCTACATGTAGCCTATAAGTTGCCATTGCGAAATGCGCTGTTCACTATTATTTTTAAAAGGCACCAGTGTGCGGTGATCCTTCTTGTAGGCCTATTCCTTGCATTGTAGGCTATGCCTTAGTCCACAAGAACTCCAAACTACATCGTAGGCTACAACAAGTTCAAAAATGGACATTATGCAACTGCCCTAGTGTGTCGAAATAGTGCGTAATGGAAAGGCACTCGGAAAGGCGGGCGTGATGACAAGAATAGGACACTTCTTCGCGTTACTAGGTCTTGTGTCATAGCATTCATATTCTTTGTTTCATTTCAATTCTACTATTGTAATACAAGTCTGTCACAAGCAGCCGGCCAATAGGCTACTGTTAAAGCAAATGTTGTTTCAGCAGTGAGCACACTCCAAATAGCGCCATGGCGCACGAAGTGCAGTGCAGTCAGGGGGATCAGAAAACAACACAGCGCATCCTGTCATTCTTTCTCTATCTGTGTGAATTGGGCCATCGTTTTGTGTTTTTGTAAAATACAGGTGAAAAGCAATTTGACTTGGCCTTAATGTGACTGCGTGCGTGGCTGCGAGGCAAAGACTCTCCGATGCCAGAGCTCCACAAGCGCGCCCAACAGCACGCGTGGATCGGCCACTTTACGCACACACACAGAGGTTGGATAAACAGTTGCGCAGAGGAATAGGCACCTGCGCTTAATGTAGGCCTATCTTACTGAGGGAATCGAAATCTTGTCACACTGGAAATGCCTTCGCGCTTACCATTCACCGCCCATTGCTCTTCATTGATGGTGATGTGTAGACCGACATTTGGTTACTGCATTTAATGGGGTGGATTTTGGGGATATGATTGTGTTAACAGGTCTTTTCCGACGTTGAAGGACTTTGAATGTGCCATGTTTACAGACATTAACGGGCCCTTCCATAGGTCCCCTTCCTGCGCGTCTTTATGTACAACGGCAATAAATGGCAGTTCCACACCCGCTTACGTTGCGCGTAAAGACTGCGTGCAGACTGGAAAATTAAATAAACATTCTGATATGTTTTATTAATTCTCAAGCGTAATTTCAGTTATCATTTCAAGCAGCATTTAACTGCAATCTGCCTGGCCATGACCTGTTGAAAGTGTTGCGTTGCCCATGAGCGTGAGAATGACTTCGCTTGCCGTTCTGGAAAAAAGATGTGATGGGTGGTTATTATATAGGCCTATATTCACCGGGGCTTGAACTCACGCCTCCGATAAGGAAACGGCAAACGTGTATGGAATTCCGACAGTCTTAACCACTCACCCACCAACCGTGTTTCCATATTAGAGGTAGGCTATAGCATAGAATATTAAACATTAGCCTATATGCAAAACTTGGCCTAAGTAAAAATAATAAATGGTGGATTGTAATGTCGCATTTGGTAACTGCAGTTGAAGAGGGGTGAAGTCGGGGACATCATTGTGTTGACAAAGATTTGTGGACTTTGATAGATGTATAGCCTGAATGTGACAGGCACTGTGTGGTACAGCGTCACTGCTTTGCGACAAATGCACCCGAGCTGAGGCGAGACACTCCGAGCATTTCCGAAAACTTCATCGTGCGTCTGAACTTACTTGGTTGGAATTTCATCGCACTTACTTCGTACCTACATCGGACCACGTTGGTCTGAGGGTTTCGAGAAATCGTCGTTGTTGGTTAGTTGTTGTGTCGCACTTCGTTCGGACTTACTTGGTCCGAAGGCTAATTTTGGTCGGATTCGAGAAATCCACCCCTGGTTGGGGTGTTGAGCTGTAGGTTGGCTGGCAGGTGTTGTTTTTTCCCAGAAGCGTTTGGTCGTCAGAGAGAGACTAACCGCAGAGATACACCAGCGGCGACGCGATTCAAGCGACAGAGTGTAGCAGCAAGCGATACGAGAGATTGAGGAGACTAGAGTATGTCCGTACAGGCAGAAGGCAAAGCATTCAAGCATTCCCATTGGCTGTGGTCACTGACCTCTATACAGTCATTGGCTGTCGCGGCTTGTCGCCGAACCGCGTCATAGAAAGTTGAAAAGATTTCAACTTCAAATTGTCGCGCTCGTCGCGCAAATCGCTCTAGTCTCCAGAATCGCTTTTGTCTCTCGACTCAATACAAAGTCAATTACTTCCGTCGCTCGACTCGCTCAGATCGCCGCTGGTGTATCTCTGCGGTCAGGCTTTGTTGCCGCTGCTTCTTCTTCTATGAGAGATGCAGGCTTCTCTTTAAATACAAGAAACTCAATGGCCACACCCATCCACTGTCGAGAAGGACATTTAATCAAGGGACCAAAGAAAGCGCCCGTCCGCTAGGCATGACTATGCAGTACCATGCATTGGTGACAGCTTTGCCGAGAATGATTGCCTGACGTTTATTTTTCTGTTATCAGTGGTTTTCAAAGTGGGGGCCGGGTACCCCTGGGAGGCCGTGTGAGGGAGTGCTATGGGTACTGCAGCAGGTTGGCAGGAAAAGCAAAAACCATAATTAGATGAATTGAATAACTAAAATAAAATAAAAATAATAATAATATCCCCTTTAGTTAAGAACTGCATTATAATCTACTGCATGTCTGAGCATTAGTACCATTATTATTTTATATAGGCTATCCCAACGGGGAACTGACTCACAGACCTAGGCTACAGTTGTGAAAGGGGTGCACAGAGAAAAAGTATGGCACGACCTATGTAAGGGTGGCCTTGGCCAGAATCTGTCACTTTAGGGGGCCGTGTCATGGTAAAGTTTGGGAACCCCTAAACTATATTATTTATAGAATGTATAGAAACCATTTCATCATATCAAAGTTTGCTTTCCTGTCCATTCATAATATGACATGCACAGTAAAAATTTACAAGGATTTCAGAGTAATTTACTGTGAAATGAATGCAATTAGTAGCCAGTAAGTTGCTGTGACATCACGGGAATATTTTTTACTGTGTGTAGCTACATAACACAGCCCATGCAACATCATGCAGCCTTGCAGAGTAAAGGAGAACATGATGAAGGAGTCACCTAGCTGAGCTGCACAAGACCAGAAAGAACACATTTGTGTATAAAATCATCTTATCAGTTAATTTACTCTACCTGTCAAACGCTTTTGTAGTAAGGCTGTAGTAAGCCTGGCCTTACGGTCATGAAATGGCAAGACAGCGAGGAGATGTTCAAGATGTAATCATACAGAGAAAAAACAAGAAAGGAAACTCCAAACAAAATATTCAAACTAAATAAATAAATACATAAATCAAACAAAATCTTCCAAAAGGTGAATCAACAAAAAAGTCACAAAACCACTTTTCCCAGTTCCCTACAGGTGTGCTGTCCAGACTCCCCCACTGACCCCCAATGAGCCATGCGTGAAAAATCGGATGTCTGCTCCTGCTGAACTGTATCATTGTTACGCATGACATTTCAAAGAGGAGAATCTAAGTTTTCCAAGATTCCCATGACACTTTCCTGTACACTGACACGTGGCTGAGAAAATGAATTGTGAATCCATAATACAGTCCCTCCAGCAATTCGCGATGTTGCGATCGCTGCGTTTTTCGCAACTTCAATGAATTCCCGCGAATTCTGCGCGAGAGCGCAACTTTAACCAATCACCGCGATTTCCCGCAACTTTGAACACTTTGAACCAATCCATGTTGCGCTGACTTCACTGACGTCGACAAACTTCCTTTCAAAAAGGATAATACAATAATAAAAAATACAATAAAAAAGTAACCTAGCAATCAGTCCCAGCACTTTACTATGCATGTACAAAGTTGTAGGTGAGGGGGAAAAAACGAATAAATACGAATGTAGGAAACGCCATGTTCTCATTGCGCGTCTGCTCGCATGGTCATAGGCGGGAAAATGTAGGCCTATGCCTAGTCTGGCATAACCAATAGGCCTACATTGTTCAAATGTGCTAGGCCTACATAGATATATAATTAACACTTCATGACAGTCAGGCCCGTTTCTAGGATTTTGGGGGCCCAAGGCAATGGGGTTGTCGGGGGCCCTATGGGCATTTTTTTGGACGGGGGAGCCTGACAGGGCAGCCACGGCGCCAGAATTTCTGTTTCGGATGGGCCAGACCATTTTTGGATGGCACTTCAGTCATGGTCACATAGCCTACCATTACAACACAATGTCACAGAATCCATGTAAACCTAATGGAACAAACAGGAGGTTACCTCATACCTAGACAGTGTTGTTTAGGCTATGCAGGGCACATGCATGAAGGGCAATGGATGCATAACGAGCAAGCATACACCAGCATTTTCTGTGAGGAAATGCAATCTAGTTATTATGATAACTTATCCCTACAGTTCATTTTATGAAATTTCATGAATAAAGACCTGGGCAAATATAGCCCATTCAATTCAATAGGCTCACAATTTCTCATGTAGGCTAACTGAATGTCCGTTGTTTACTGTAACCTTGCCTATCTCACATGAGAGTAGCCCTATGGCCCAATCAGGGTTTTTGACCCTACCACCAAAATCTGCATTGCCAATCACAAATAAAGAATTAGATCAAATATTTCCAACCACTTTTAAAATCTAACCGAGGGTGCACTATTTGTGCAAAAAGAACTATTGACTCATAAAACAGTAGGGCCTAGTCCAGAAACCTAAGGCTGAGAAACTAATGTAGGCCTACAGGCACAGTGGGGGGTTTGGGGGATATGATATTGGTAAGCAAGAATTCTGTAACCATGCCAAGGGGAGTCTGCCCCAGACGATATTTAAAAAAAAAAAACGCTGTCAAATGGTAGGTTTCAAGCAGACAACTTCCCTGCTACTACTCGGTCACGCTGCGTTTCCTATTGCATCCACCACGCACTTGAAAATAATACAATCCAAACACAACACAAACAGTTGTGTTGTAATAGCCTACCGCTTACAGCAACAATTCACACTTAATGCATTAAAGGAGGCCAGAAAAAAGGAGGCCAGACTCCTCTGTCGTCGAACAGTTAAATTCTGAAGATTGATTGAAAAGACGGTAAAATAAGAGAAGACAAAACCCTGACAATTCTAGACTCTATCAGGTAAACGGAAAAAAGGAGGCCAGACTCCTCTGTTGTCGAACAGTTAAAATCTGAGAGCCCTATCTCACGCCTTTCGTAAAGTCTTCACGAAAATAATAGATTAATTTTCGTGGTGCATTCACGTTATTGCCCGCCTTTCGTAAAGTCTTCACGAAAATAATAGATTAATTTTCACGCAGCCTATTCACTTGAATTGCCCCACTGCTGCTATGGTTATCCAAACGTCTGCAGGGGCGGGGAGGGGGTGCTGACAGAACACTGCTGATACACTCAGGACTCACTAATTCAACGCCCTTTCGTTACTTACGCCTTATGTCCCCTAAACCTAAACCTAAACCTAACCCTAACCTTAACCCTACTTAACCCTAAACCCATGGTGCGATTTGTCAAAAAACCAGAGGGGGGGATGATGGTTTTTTTTTTCATGAAACGTGACAAAATTGGTTGTAGGCAAAATTTCGTTCTTGGGGCTTAAGCTTATTAAATTAGGCTAAATCACTTCGTGTGGGCAGCCTAAGGTTTCGGACGCGTCCAATGCACCGTTATTCATTTAACTTTCTACTCACGGACAAGTTAAGTTTCTTTTTGTTTCTTTAATTCTTGACACAAAAGTATATTGGTACAAACACAAGGGTAAAATTAAACTGATATCTCACTCGGTCAGTTTGAATTTATTCTAGGGAACGGTACACAAGGACACAGAAGTACGGTCAAAAAGTGCCCTTATTGCTGCACGCACGTCAACTGAGCAGCACGTCTCTCTTACTCCACACATATTCTTTTAACTATTCGGTTAACCAGTTAAAAATGCAACATTAATTACAGGTCTAAATAATGATGGGCCATTTCATTTACACTTAGTCTAAAACATTAGACCTACTCATATTAAAAAAATAAACATTTAAAACATTCATCAAAATGCTTTCAATAATTTGGCTCTAACAAAGGTAATGCGGCAAACAGACGAACCAAATTAATAACAAAGTTGAAGTCAGAAACAGGGGGGTGGGGTGGGTTTTTTTTTTGTTTTTTTTTAGATCATTAACGTCTAAGGCGTAGGCCTAAATGCCTGAATCTCAAATAAACAGTCTGCTCTGGTGGCGCACTTCATTGGGCTTTCTCGGCTTTCCCGTGGGCGCGCTATCCGCTGCATTGCGCCCTTCTTTGAGCCACATCTCTGCGAATTTCTCCGCTGGAAAGGAGCGCAATTCTGGGCCGTTTACAGCCAGGAAAAGAAGGCTGTTCAGCGTGGACACATTCATTCTGTTTCGATCATCAGTCAGAATGCGATTCATAGCGCTGAATCCACGCTCACTCTCAGCTGCCACAGCTTTTTGAATTTTGATGAGCTTGTCATCTCCAAAGAGGATGCGCTCGCCTTCATCTTTGGGCCAGCTCGTGGGGCACAGCGCAGCACACGCAGCAAGCACACCATTGTCATCCATCCTGCGCTCCACGTTATCTGCCAGCGCGGTGAAGAAGCGGTCACGGAACGCAGTTGCCTTCTGTTGCTCTCGGTCGCTTGGCTGGCAGATGTCCACCCCCTTGAAGGACTGCGCGTCGAGTTCCTGTCTCAGGCTTTTGGTGTTGGCGCCATCAACGAGCCTCATGGAGCGCAGGACCTTCACTGCTATTTCCACCTCTGCCGTGGCCTGGATTGCAGTGGCATCTCTCCTCTGCAGGAACAAAGACAGGGCTTTCAGCGTTTCCAGGGCATCTTTCACCAGCGCCAGTTCCATCAGAAAGATCCACTGCGTCATCTGGGAATGAATTCCCTGACACTTCGCCCTTTCAGTTGTGGATCTTGAGGTGTCGGCGGCCAGCGCAGAAAAGAGACGCACCAAAGCTGGATAACTTTCCCAGAGAGCTGTCACGGATGTGCATGACGAAGACAACCAGCGCACATCAAACACCCTGCCTATTCTGCGAGCATGCATTCCCAAATTGAAGGCGGCATTCTCAAGCTCTCTGGTGTGCTTGGGACTTTGGGAAAAAAATGCGTACAGACAATCTGTGAACATCTGGAAGTGACTGGCGCCTGTGGTGTGCTTAACGGCATCGTGCACTGCGAGTTCCAGCTTGTGATTCATGCAGTGTATCACAGTTAGGGCAGGGTTGATCTCGTCACGCAGGAGAGTGGCAGCTCCCTTGTAGCGGCCAAGCATTGCAGCAGCTCCGTCAGTCGCAAAGGCAATCAGCCGGGAGAGTAGAATGGCTTTCGTGAGGCCATCTTTTTCCAAGGCGTCCAGCAGCGCATCGCGAATGGCTGAACCTGTGCATGACTCCAATTCTATGATTTTGTAGAGAAAGTTGCACACCTCTCCATCGAAGGGGATTCTGATGTACACGATGAGACACGATTTGTTTGACACAGTGGTGCTCTCGTCGATAAGGATGCTGAATGATGCTGATGATTTTTTAACAAATCCCACTAATTCACTTGCCATCTTTTGCGCTATGAACACTACCATACTGCGACAAGCTTTGTCGGAGTGCAGCATTGAGCCTAGATCCACTCCGTTCAGCTCTTGCAATTCGACCACCTGTGGCAGCATTTTGAATGACAGGTCGTTCTGGCAGATCATGTACGCAGTGCGCATACAGTACGCTGTGGCCCGTACCTTCTCCTCATTCTTCTTCCTCCACAGACTTTGGCTTACACTATTGGCCGCTTCAAAGGCAGCATCACGTCTCT
>NC_085867.1:17288597-17396703 GCF_034702125.1 Engraulis encrasicolus | reverse complement strand
TAAGTGCACTTAAAATGAGATGTAATTAAGTTGCTCTCAAAGAAAGTACACTTAGCGAACCAGTGGCATAACTATAGGCGGTGCAGCAGGTGCAGTCGCACCGGGGCCCGCGACCACTGAGGGGACCCGTGACCGGGCCCTTCGAAGTGGTTCGCGGGCCCCCACAGTTTAGTCAAGTCAAGTCAAGTCAAGTAGGTTTTATTGTCAATTTCTTTTACATGCACTGGTCATACAAAGAATTTGAAATTACATTTCTTGCTTTCCCATACAGACATAGACTAACCTAGGTAAGGACATAGACAGTATAGACATAGACAGTACTTATACATGGACTTAAGACAGTATGGACATAGACAGTGCTCATACAGACATTTAAAGTGCAAGACTGGACAACAGAAGACTTGTAGAGGACATACATTAAGAGGTATTTGTTGTGCTTATATATTTATGTTTACTTATATATAGCAATTTGAAGAACGAATACGCAAAGGACCCTATGCGCTTTCATTATTTGTCCAGACACTATTTATAGACCGTGGCAGACTCCCACAAGATATACTGTATATTTTCATACACTATCATTGGCTGTATGTAAACAGGGAGCGCGAGTAACGTTCTGTTTGTTTATATTGATTTCATATCACTCATCTCCTTCAGGTATTTTCCAGTTGTTGTCACATTTCTAGTCCAGTGACTTAGTCTGGGTTCGGCAGGGTCTGGTTAAACGAATGAGACGAGGCACATTTTTAACGGTGTCCATTCTAGTTTATGATCTGTGACAGCGGTATTGCTGTAGTTATTCCCAGCGTTATAACTTAGTTTTGTGTTCTCCAATTGACAACTAGTTGTGCTGACTCGCTAACAGCATCTCCACTCCATATTGATTTTATCATCTAGCGTTTCTCCTGTTAGCATAATATAAGTTAAGTTCTTCTGTTAGCTTGGCTATGTTACGAAGTGGACTCGCGAGTTGTCAGCTCTGGGAGGGGAGAAAGAAATCTAAATAAGTGGACCATTCTGTGTGCGTGTGTAGGGCTCTATCTGTGTATGTTTTACTGGTGGGCTGTCACCAATGTGTTGGCATGGTTGTCTTGGATGTTGTGTTTCCATTCAAAGTGCACCGTCTCCACCTTTTCCCATGTTTATGGTAGCCGGGACCGTCTTCCATTACCAGCATTGCATATTGTGCCGTTATTTGATGATGCCAAAGGACGCAAAACTTTGCAGTGGCACCTTGTGTATGTGGGGTAGTGGAAGATTGAAATCATTATGAAGGCATATCCTGTTGATTGTGCTAACTATCTTTTAAGTCCTTAGTGTTATTTTTTTTATCTATGAAGTTTAAACTGGGGTGCTGAAGATCAGCAGGGTTGTCTCCCTCGTCTGTGTAGCCTGCTGTGCTGTCAGCTGGGCAGGCACCGTGCGCTCGCAAGCACACGCACACACTGCTATTCTCCAGCCCACTGTCCCTGTCTCAACCAGTCTCTAGACACATATTCCGAAAGCCTTTCTTTGCGTTTGTCCTGGGTTTTTTTGGGACAGATAACTTAAATAGGCCTACTCTATGATGTAAATGTGCACATCGTTGCAGCATTCACGATGCTATTGCAATTGCAAAGAATATAGCCCACCCTTTCACCCGTAATGTATTAGGCTAGATAAAATATCCTAAAATTTGAACAACCTCCGAGGGCCCGTGCTGGATACTCGCACCAGGGCCCGTGACCGAGTTGTTACGCCACTGTAGCGAACCATACTTCAAGTGGACTTCGAAGATGTTTGGCTAAAGTGTATTTAGAGGAATATACTAATAGTGTTCTAAAAGTGAACTTACTAAAAGTGTATTTTTTAATAACATATTGCAATTGTACTTTTTTAAAGTGCAATATGATTACACTTGTGTGATTTTCTATAGTGCGCTTTAAAGTAAATCGCTTTAACATATTGCAAGTACACTTTTTCTAAGTGCACCATGATTGTACTTCACCCAAATATCTTCAAAGTGTGCTTACACAAAGTGCATTTACCCATCATGCACCATCATATTGTCCCATCATGCAATGCACTTCTTGGAGCTAAATTTCTCAATCAGAAAGCCATTTATCCTGAAGTAATATTTTTGGTTTGCATGAAAATATTACTCATTGTTATATTCTGTGTTTATTGTAGGAGTTTTAAAATTTTAAAGTGGTACACAAAAAATGACCATGTTCCCACCGTCATTATGATGGTCACGTATATGTTCTGGTATAGGCTCACACTTCCCTTAACATCATGGTGGGAGGTAAGTTGGAACTAGTTGTTCAAACAAAGAATACTGAAGAGGGTCACCATTAGTGATCAATTCAAGTGATCAACTGCAGGAAGGTGGATCAAGATTAAAGTGTAATTTGTATCTGACATCTCTGTAACAATGCAATGATTGTAAATGTCAGTCGTGCTAGGCATGCATATTGTATCACTACTGTGACATGTGGATGTGTGTAATGTACAAGCTCTGAGGACCAGCATGGATTGTAGTATTACATTTATATTATTTCATGTACTTGGGAGTGTACAGTAAATATACTTCAAGCATACCTGTTACATATTTACAATACTTAATATGATATACTTTTTACAGACTTAAAATGTTCCAATGAAGAAGCACGAAGTTAATATGCTTTTATTGAACTTCTAGTAACAATAAAATGTTATAGAAGTGTACTCAAGCACATACGAATGCATGAAAAGCGTGTTTGGAGCATACTTTCAAAAGTATGCTTGTAGTCCACTTAAAGTTGTCCAAAAGCGGTGCCAATTTAGCATCCTCAGTGTGCTGCAAGTGTGCTGAAGTACTGCTTTAGTAGTGCTTCAGCGCACTAATAGTGCAATGAAGCACACTTAAAATCGCCAAAAATAGTACACTTTGTACTAAGTACGGTCAAAGAAAAGTACACTTTAAGTATATGGGGTTTTCACCTGGGATGGTTTGAGATGGTTCAAATCAGTTTGAACCAGTTTGATTCGAACCAAACCAACAGCTCGATCCAAACCAGTTTGATCTTGTTTGAGCCGGTTTAAAACCAGTCTGAAACGTTTTGAACCAGTTTGATCTGGTCTTCACCAGTTTGAACCAAACCAATTTACTCATTCTAACTCATTCACTCATTGACATCAGCATGAGTCAGGATGAAGCCATTGTTCTGATTATTTAAACTAAAGGGATAGGCTACCGACAGTCTATTTGGGGGTCTCACCACAGTCCCGTCCCGAGACCAGTATAAAAGCGTTTTCCTGGTGACATAGTGTTGTGTCTTGCACTTACCTTTATCCTACCTGCAGATGGCTGCGTGCTTACTACCTGCTACCTACGATACCGTACAGTGCTACTACCTACGATACCACATTTTTTGGCGACGAGGATGTCTGTAACCGTACCCCTACCTGCTCTGTTCCTGCCTTTTCCTGGGGAGCCGGCAATCGCATTGCCGACTTGGATGAAAATGTTCGACAATTACATGCTTGTCATTGCGGCTACGGGGGACTCCTGGCCAGAAGCTAGGAAGCGCGCCGTGCTTCTACATGCACTTGGGACAGAGGGACAACGGATCTTCTATTCATTGCCGAATACAGGTACTACCTACAAATCTGCCCTGGAGGCTTTGAATAAACACTTTGTGCCCAAAGTCAATGTGATCGTGGAACGTCACAAATTCCGCCAGAGAGCACAGCGACCTGACGAGTCGATTAATGAGTATGTAGCCGCCCTGCGAGAGCTAGCATCCCAATGTGAATTCCGTGTCATGGAAGACCAAATGCTACGTGATCAGTTTATCGAGCGAGTCGCTAACACTCGCATCAGAGACAGACTTTTAATAGAATCGGACTTGACGTTTGAGAAGGCCATTTATTTATAAATAATTGTATTACCTGTATTTTAAGTGGTGCCCATATCACAAGCATACCTTGACTATTGTTATTAAGAGGAGAGAGGGGACAAATATAAGAAGACTTAAAATGTAAGGTGAAAGTGGATTGAAGAATGCTTCTGTACTGTTGGACCACAGTGCTACACATGCTAATGCTAGCACCCCTGCATCGCTGACGGTTGGAGCACTGACGTGTATAGTATAACTGGACTGCGGATGTTCGATGTGTTGTGAAGCAACGGCTGGGGGCGGGACATGGGACGATTTTTGGGCGGAAGAAGGAAGTAGAGCGCCTTTTTCCATTGATCTCTATGGTGGACTTGAAGCCATATAGTTCCTAGGCAATTCTTGCCGAGTCGGCCCTGTTTCGTTAAAACGGTAGTCTCCCCTCCCTCCCAAACAACCCAGATATTTTTTTCGGGCTGACCCTTTATTTAAGAAAGCTATTAAAATAGTTTAAATGACCAATGAGCATGGCTATTTGGGTTGATTGGCAGTTGCCATTCTTTAGAATTATTGTTTTGATTGACAGGCAGGCCGTTGTCAAGGAGAAGGGCGAGTCTCGCGGCGTCTCCAGGGGAAGCCCCCTCCCTCCCTGCTGCATTACTTTCAACCAGCTCTGCTTTCAAACAGCTTCATTACTGCGATGGGTTATTTAATTTTGGTACACTTTCCCCACAAATATGCGTTGTTGTACTTTTGGATGTACTTCTCCGTACTCTGTAAGGACCTCTGCAGTTTTGGTAAGTAAAATAAAAACATGTATATACGTGGCTGATTGACCAAAATGACTGAGCTTTGTTAAACAAAACACGTACGACAATGCTAGCTTGTTATTAGCCCAAGACAGCATGCTGATCTTTCAGTGTTTGATGATCTGTCGGCTTGTCAAGTAACTTAATTATAATTTGAATGCCATTGCTTTTGAAAGCAAAATGTGTCTGTTTGGCGTGCGTCAGGTGTAATTCCCTCCTTCCGTACCGTAGCCAAGTCCTTACATCAAGATGAGTAAACATTTCACTACCATTCTGGCACTATGCTGGCCAGTGGCCACATCGGAAAAGCAACGTAGTCTAGCTGTGTTCCTCCGTCAACTGTTAAATATTGTTTGTTTCTGTGTTGCCAAATTGCTAGTTGGTGATGAAATGATGGTCATTGGTACGTTCGTTTTCAGTATGCAAATTGCGTCATTAATGTTGACTGTACTGAGTGACGAGTGCATAGTGTAATGCAAATTGTGTCATTAATGTTTAATTGTAGGCCTACTGACGAGTGCATTGTGTAGTAAACATTTCCCCATCCTCATGTGACATGGTTTCATTCTGTAGGCAAACAACAAACCACACTTCACCTGGAAAACAGAGCCAGGACTCACTGTCAGGTAAGTAAAGTTTCAAATCCTTAAAGTATGCTCCTGAGTTAAGACCAGAGACCTTCCAATGTAAAGCTAACACCATCATCTGCTTACTCTGCATGTGTTTATATATTAGTAATAAAATAGTAATGAAATATAGTCCAGGAAGACAGATACTGAGGCACTCAAGGTTGCAATTTTTTTTAAAACTTTTTTTATTTGGCTACAATGCCTACGCGTTTCGGCCCTTATGGCCTTCTTCAGGGCGTATCAAGCTTGTATCCTTGATACGCCCTGAAGAAGGCCATAAGGGCCGAAACGCGTAGGCATTGTAGCCAAATAAAAAAGTTTTTTTTTAAAGAATTGCAACCTTGAGTGCCTCAGCATCTGTCTTCCTGGACCAAGTTTGAGAGCCTCTACACTGATGAGCACCAAGGAAAAAAAGGTGAAGACCCAGAAGCACTCCAATTACCTGCTTGTGAGTAATGAAATATATGTTGTTCTCATCACCCTTCGTTTGTCATCATTTTCTTTACAGATGTCTGAAAATGTACAGTAGGCTACACGCCAGCAGGTCTCACCATAGTCAACATCATCAAGGATTGTCACTCTGACCTGAGAAGAGGCCCCATAGAGACACGGACAAGGACCAGCCACTGTTGCCAGTGCACAACTGAGGACCCGACCAGCCTGCTGCCATCTATGATACTATATAGTACCCGGTATGTAACATTACACTACACTCAGCCAATGCTTTCATCCAAAGCTTATCACTTATTTTTACATGTGCCTCCCAATTTGAAGGGACAAAAAGTAATTGGACTGGATAAAAGTATACATCAAGCGTAGTAAACTCTTAGCATTTTGTCAGTAGCCACTATCTTCAATAATTACAAGGGTACCAATTCTATTGACAGATATGCATGCCCACACCATGAAACTACCACCCCATGATTTTCACTGATTAGGCAGCATGCTTTGAAACATGAGCAGCCCATCTCCTTATCTATTGTGTTTTCTTCCCATGAACCTAAGTTGTTGGTGTATCAAACGGTGACGTATTCTCATCACACTTCATATGCCATTATTTTATTTACAGCGGAGCGGTCTGAAGACGTGGAGTACACTGCAGCAGGTATCACATGACCAAGGACTTGGACAACGTCTCTGTTTACATCTATAGTGTATTACACAAGTGAGTCTACACCCCCATATTTCTGCAGATGTAATGGGACAATAAAGACATTTGAAAACTGAAAATGAAGTCTGCACTTCAAGCTCATCACATTAAATAAGTAAAACAGGAGCTTGGTGAGCAGACTTAATTTTCAGTTGTCATTTGACTTTGTTAGTCCTGCACCCAAAACTTTTTTGAGAAGGATGTTCATGGGTTTTTCCTTTTTAAACAAATGTAGACATTTGTAGACACTGAAATGTTATAGTTACTCTATATATACCAGTGATATGCTTCAATTATGTTAATGTTACATTAATTATTTTTTTTTTAAATAGATTTGTATTTATCGTTACAGCTGAAGATGTGCACAGTACGCTACTTCCTGCATCCTACCACCACAGAGGATCCGATATGCAGAACCAGCTTCAAAAACCATTGCAATTATGAAACACAGTTAATAAATGCTTATATACAGCAGCCCGCACATTTTGTTTAATTTGTAATATTGGTTAACACACTATTGTAACAACTGTTTAGATCGGTGTTTCCCAACCAGGGGTACATGTACCACTAGGGGTACGTGAACACAATGCAGGTGGTACATGCATTGGCAGGTATCAATAAAAAGAAATGTATGGAGCATAATCATATTGGGATAGAGCAGTGGTTCCTAACCTATGGGTCGGGACCCAACTTATGGGTCGCCAAAGATCCACAGTGGGTCGCTAAGCCCTCTTGATTTTAAGGGGTTTCGTTTTAATACCATATAGCCCATGTTGAATATATGACAAAGTAAAGCTTTTAAACTGATATATGCATAGAGGCAACAAAATGTAAGCGACACATTAAACAGTCATTCTATATTTGACTGAAGACAAATTGAGGAATACAATTTTCTAATGAGTTTCCGCATGACTCCCTCTCGCCTGGGACTCCCTCTCGCGTGGGCGCTGGCATGATTGGGTCACCAAAGCTTACAATGGTAAAAATATGGGTCCCTGAAGAAAAAGGTTGGGAACCACTGGGATAGAGGAAGATATACAGTAGACTAGAGCATGAGGGAGGGGGTACTCATGGTATGACAAAAATGCTTAGGGGGTACATGAGACAAAAAAGAAGTTGGGAGACACTGTGTGATTGAAGTAATGCATTTCTTACAAGCTTGGGGAAGAATGTCCACTCCATGATTTGCAAGTTTAAAAAGCTGAACATAAGGGTGAATATTTCATTTTAATCTTTATGTCAAGCATACAAAACACCCAGATGTTTAGTCATAGCCTACTGTAGGCCAGCTATGTTTTACTAACTGAAAGGTGTTAACTTTGGTTTGTTTACCATACCGTCTACTTCTAAGAGTGATTTTGTATTCTGAATCTTTTCAAAAACTGGGGGGGATCAGCAAAAAAATGGTCATGATGACTGCTCGACACCGGCAATCTTCATCTTCAATCTTCCGGATGACAGCTTGGCGTCGAGGAGCCTTTCTTCAGCGTCCATGGTTTGTCTGTCAAACGGAAAGGTTTTGCATGTCATTTGATGCCCAAACATTCAAAGTTATTTACAAATGTCCGTAGAGGATTAACTTGGTGTGGCAGACACAAACCAAACAATATTTTACGCAGATGTACAACATGAAAATTGGACCATTCTGAGCTCTCATACAAAAGCAATGTTGATACTGAGTATTGCTGACATGGATTATGTTTTGCCAAACGGTACGCCGACCCCAAAGACACATCTGCATGTTCTGTGTACAGCTCTGTTTGTAGCCTAACTTCCCATTTATCTTTAATTGCGGCTACATTACAACGTGGTGAAGTAACTTATAGTAAGCTAGGTCTTTCGCCACTCGGCTGGCTCACGTTAGATGCTAAGCTAAAATTATTATGGTCATCATAACAAGCTCTTCAAGGTTTCGTTAACCCAAAGTATCATTTTATTAATAGCATGGTATATTTGCCATACTTACCGATCACCAGTTCCATTTGAACTTGTGTTGCTGTTTTTATGACAATCAAGGGTTTCTGTGTCGACCAGTTCCACAGCTGAAAAGTGGGTTCAATATTTCTGCTGGGGACGCCATGTCATATTCGGGTGGGAGGGGCGGGACATGTCTTGAAGTGTCTGTTTGTGGATTGGCCGGCGATGTCGACCTATCAGCAATGTAGCTCAACGTTGTCAAGGGGATTATTATATTTCCGCATTTTTGGGGCGGAAGTAAATCAGCCGCGGTTGCTTCAAAACCGTTGAATGGAGTTCTATCGAACTCCGCAGTCCAGTTATACTATACACGTCAGTGGGTTGGAGCCATACACAGGCAGCCTCAAAAAACGACCGCGAAAAGAACAAAGGAACTTTTGGCGCGAATGCTGCTGCTGCTATTCTGCCAGTCACCTTGCAAATGATCGTTCATTCATGCCCTGCTGTCCACTCCACCTGCAATGCATGCGGGAAAGTGGGACATTTTTCAAGGGTGTGCCGGTCTGAACAACAACAACACGTTCGGCAAGTGGTTATGAATGACATTACAGTGCTTTACGTGACCGATACTGCTGCTGCCCGAGACAAGATTGTGTGCACTGTGCAGGTTGACACAGAGGGACATTCGCATGCTGTGCAGCTGAGTGTGGATACAGGCTCGTCAGTGTCCATCATCCCTGAGCCCCTGTACCGCACCTACTTCCCCACCTGCAAACTTCTGCCGCCTACTGTGAACCTGCTCACATACTCCAGAGACAGAATTCCTGTGACAGGCTGCATGGAAGCCACTGTCACACACGATGGCCGATCTACCACAGGCACATTTGTAGTGGTGAAGTCAGGCATGGCTTTGCTTGGACTTGATCTAGTGGCTGCACTCCACATGCGCATCGAGGGCGCAAAGGTCATCACTCTTCCTGGGGGCTCTCCTGCTGCTTCACCTACGTCTCCTGTTGCTTCACCTACACCCCCTGCTGCTGCAACACATCCACCTGCTTCACCTGAGAGACAACTGCTGCTGCCTGCTACGGAGGATGCTGACCTGGAACCACACATCGTGCTACCGTCTTCCAGGACTGCTTACCTGCCTGCTCGCCTACCATGCCCGAGTCCACTGCTGCATGCAACCCCTGCCAGTACAACGACAAGACGGTGAGAACTGCAACTGCACCGCATACACCAGCGGAGTTACCTGCTGGACCATGGGAAAAGGTGGCCATTGCCATCACAGGCCCCTTTGAACATGTCCCATGGGACTGTCGCTATGCCATCACCCTCACTGACACCTACAGTAAGTGGCCAGAAGTAGCACTCACCTCCTCAGTCACCACAGAGGTGATTACACGCTTCCTAGCCACAGTCTTCAGTCGTGAAGGGAACCCTACCTGCCTGGTCTCCGACAACAGCTGCCAGCTCACATCCCGTGAGTTTTCAACTTCCTGAGAGAGAGAGACATCATACATCTCCGCTCCAGTGTCGAGGATGAGGCCATCGAGAGACTCAACCGGGGGCTGAAAGAATGCTTACAGACTGCAGACGAACTACACAAGCCCTGGAAACAAGATGCGACAGAATTCCTGCAGACCTATGGAGCCACTCCACATGCTACTACTGGAGCTACACCATTCGAGCTGCTGCGGCAAAGAAAAATGCGCGTCAGGCTCAACACTGCACACTACACTGCACCACACTCACAAGTCATTCAGAGGGCTGTTCCCAAAGCAAGCTCTGGTGTGCACCAGAGAGGGCAAGGACATGGACGGTACAGACAATCTGCCCTTACCTGACTGCACACAGCTACAAACACCAGAACCAGGCCGACTCAGAACCTCGGGGTTAGAAACCCACCAGCCTGGCTTTCAGACTTTGTGAGGTGAAGGAGAACTTAAGAGAAAGAAAAAAAATACATTCAGAGACGGTTGTGAAATCAAAACAGTGTTTTAATGTTGAAATGTGATACTTGATTACTGCAACGTTTGAAATGTGTTGATACTAAATACTGTGAAATGACACTACCTGATTAATGCAATGCCTAACTAATGATACTTACCAAGTTCCAGGTATTTTCCCATGCAATGACTTAATTCATAAATTCAGAATTTAATATAGTACTTAATTCCTACAGTGACATGTAATGATTTTCATGGTTTCTATGTTCCTTATTCCTACAGGTATCCAGTAATGGTACATTATCTTACAGTGATTAATCCATTCACGAGATAAGATGCAATGTTTTCTTGCCTAATCCATATGTGTTACTTAAATCTTTTTCAGTTAACTTCACCTAGTTTCTAAGGGAAGTTGTTCCTTAAAAGAAAAGGGGAAAATGTTGTGTCTTGCACTTACCTTTATCCTACCTGCAGATGGCGCCACCGCGCATCTATAAATAGATTGCCTAAACTGAATTCGAGGGGTTGGAATAAACGAAGTGTACAGTACAGTCCGTGTCTGTCATGCCTGCGTGCTTACTTACCTGCTACCACCTACGATACCGTACAGTGCTACTACCTACGATACCACACATAGTCATTGTCAGAATCTAGCACTGACCACAGCTTGGTTTTGCGTAATACCTACAGACGGCCGTCACCATCAAAAACTTTCGGCTAAAGTGAAATAATTTATTGCATTTTGTCCACAATTACTTTCTTTTTGGGCCTGCTATTCACATCGAGTGCAAATGACGGTGCAAATCAACACGAAGGTCTTGACTTGGCCGTTTCGGTTTAGGTGCTATTTTCCAGTGCAGAACACAGCTGACACACACCACAGAAAGTCATTAGGAAACCCCTACCCCCCCAGGTCAAATTTTTTTGTACTTAAGTGTATTTTAAATATATTCAATTTTCGATAAGTATATTTTAAGTACACTATATTTTTTAAGTACAGTACTTAAATATGTTTTTAAAAATGTATTTATAGTTGAGTGTATTTTAATCACATTTTAAATACATTTATATTTTTAAAGTAATGTACTTAAATATAGTTTTAGAAAATATACTATTAGTGTACTGTATTTTAAGTGTATTTTAAATGTATTGGTATTTTTAAGGTAATGTGCTAAAGTGTGGTAGGCTATTAGAAAATATACTATTAGTCTATTGTATTTAAGTGTATTTTAAGTGTATTTGTACTTTTAAAGTAATGTGCTAAAGTGTAGTATTAGAAAATATACTAGGCCTATTAGGCCTAGTGTATTGTATTTAAGTGTATTTTAAGTGTATTTGTATTTTTTAAGTAATGTGCTAATATATGGTTTTAGAAATATTAGTGTATTGCATTTTAAGTGTATTTTAAGTGTATTTGTATTTCTAAAGTAATGTGCTAAAGTGTGGTAGGCCTATTAGAAAATACACTATTAGTTTAAGTGTAGGCCTATTTGTATTTTTAAAGTAATGTGCTTAATGGAAACAGGTTATAATACTTAGGCTATATTATAACCACTGGGCCTGTACGAGTAGGCTGTGAAATAGAATTGTTTTTTATGCAGGACATGGCCATTGAGTATGAATGAGTAGGCCTATTGTTTTTATTTTATGCATTATATTTTAATACCCTCACGCAAGAAGGGAAAAATAGCCTCAGTATACCCACTTAAAACTGATTGATCCATTATTTAGAATAGCATAAATATACAGTATACCCACTTCAAAAAATGCTCTAATAGCCTTTACAGTATACCCCATAGATGTGTATAGAAGACCTGCCCAGTCCAGCACAGGCCAGCAGCTGCCCAGCCCAGCCCAGTCTAGTCTTGCTCTGCCCAGCAAAGCACAGCAAAGCACAGCACAGCACAGCCATCTCCAGTCCAGACCAGCCTAGCCACTCGTCCTGCCCTCTGAACCGTGCACCATCATAGCAGCTGCCCATTACAACACATTCAAGCACAGCCTAGTAGTTGCATATGGTTTGCGTTCTTGGGTTTGTTTAATGAAAACAACTTGCATTATGATTTATACAAGACATTAAACGAATGACTTTGATGATGAGGTGATGTCTTTGTGTATGCTTTAGATGTTAACTTTTATATTACTAACTACATAAAGTGTTGTTATGAAATTGCCAAGAGGCTTAAGTCAGGGGTGTCAAACTCAACTTAAACAGGGGCCAAAATCAAAATCTGTGATGAAGTTGCGGGGCGAATTACATTTTTATGAAAGTATACAGTACACACGCAAATACCAAAAATACTCATTCCCATCAAATTTGGCCCGCAGGCCTGAGTTTGACATCCCTGGCTGAAGCTGTACATTTTAGTAATATGCAGGTCTTTAAATTAATAAACAAGCCAACTGGCCAAATGCTGGTGAAATTTAAGTTTGGCTGGTAGAAAAGCCCAAACTCACTAGCCACTTTGACCCATGTGTGTGTGTTTGGATAGTAAGACTTATCATACAAGCCATTTTGGGTGGTGACTAAAAAAGTTAATTTAGAGCCATGCATATGGTCTGTGTTACAATAATGTTGTAGGCCTAACATAGGCTCTGGAAAAAGGATTGAGAGGTATGCCTGCTGATATGACATGGGCTGTCTGTGGCACCTCAAATCATGGCCTATAGGCCTACTTTATTTATAAATAATTGTATTACCTGTATTTTAAGTGGTGCCCATATCACAAGCATACACCTTGACTATTGTTATTAAGAGGAGAGAGGGGACAAATATAAGAAGACTTAAAATGTAAGGTGAAACCTTTTTGTAGCACATCCGGCACATTGACAATGCATTGAAGTAAAAGCATGCAATACGATTCAGCACTGTAGTGAGATAAGTGTAACCAGAATGGTAAAATACTAAGTAAAATACAACGTTTTCTAACAGTGCACTTAATTAAGTTAATTAATTAAGATAATGCCTGTCCGTCCGTGACACGTTTATGAATTGTGATTCCCTCTTGTATCCACAAGGTGGCAGACTTGAGTTTTGGCCTGGAGCTAATGCGTGCTGGTAGAGGTGGTCTTATTTGGGCTACCGGTATTTATTAGGCATATTACTTGACGATGTTTGGATTCATGCAGTGATGCTGAAATGGCGTGATGGCCTACAAAAGGCTACTAATAATGTCTGGTAATTTGTCATTTACTTTATTAATTTGAAATCCTATGGTACTTTTTCAAATCATGGTACTTATTCAAATTTAAAATTATCACTCACGCAGTAGGCTATTTTTAATGTCTACTTCCGTTTGTTTTCTATGTATCAAACAAAACTGTTTGTAGCCTATCCACTAACATTTGAGGACATACGGTCATCTGGTAAGCACATCACTCTACCAACACAATGCCACGGGTGGGCCAATTAATTGTATGGAGAGACGACTTGCTGGAAGAGATGCAGGGCTACGGCAAGTGGGGCTTTTTTTTTTTTTAGAAGAACCAATGATATGTCGTACGTTTATTTACGGGATCTATTTAATTGCATGGAGGCTAGGGCTATACTGAGATATGCCAAATGTAGGCCTAATTAATATGATAGGCCTAATATAAATATTAATCACAACGCAGAATCATGAATAGCTTACATAGGCTACTTCAGTTTGTTTACCGTATAACAACCAAAACCTTCGATTGAAATCGATTGAAATTTGACGAAATTACAGTCATCTGGTGAATACATTACTACCAACTCAATGCAGAGAGGTGCGCCAGTTGGCTGTGGTAAGATGGCCGCCGTGTGCGGACGTTCGGCTTGTAGGTGCCCAACACGTTCCGCCTGCCTGATCCGTTCCCTTATGACTTTCACGTTTTAAATGTTTATTTTGCAGCCGCCAGAACATTCACACGAAGAGATATGCTATATATTGATATTATATCCTTACTTTATATCGTTGTTTTGCATAAAACGCGTGTGTCGCTGTAAATAATAGGCCTATTGTGCTCTGAATAGTCAGTTGGTTAGCTGACCAGTTGGTGACCTTATTAGCGATTCTGTAACGGTTATATATTATTATAAAACAGACAGTTTAAAACAGAAACTTCCTCCTGCAAAATAAACACTTAAAACGAGAAAGTAAAAATTTAACGGAACAAATCAGGCAATTTATCTTCCGTATACGTCATACTGCGCATGTGCAGTGTGCAAAGGGAACGGATCGGGCAGGCAGAACCCCATGGGCACCGACACGGCTTCCATTGTCGGCCGAACGTCCGCACGGTGACCGCGATTTCCTTGGGTTGCTGTTGTTCCTGGAATGACATCGCAAAGTTGGCACTGGATCAACATCTGGTTGCTCAGTTACGTCATCGTCGAAGTTGCGCCTCGCGCATCTTCTGACAGAAAGTAACTTTCAGCGCCAGCCTCGCGCATCTTCTGGCAGAAGTCAAGTCAAGTCAAGTAGGTTTTATTGTCAATTTCTTTACATGCACTGGTCATACAAAGAATTTGAAATTACATTTCTTGCTTTCCCATACAGACATAGACTAATCTAGGTAAGGACATAGACAGTATAGACATAGACAGTAGGCCTACTTATACATGGACTTAAGACAGTATGGACATAGACAGTGCTCATACAGACATTTAAAGTGCAAGACTGGACAACAGAAGACTTGTAGAGGACATACATTAAGAGGTATTTGTTGTGCTTTTGTGCTTTTCCTAAAAAAAGTCCTTTATAGCGTTCTGACATGGTAATAGTAGCATTTTGAAGAAAAATAAATATTAAAAAGGTCTAAAAGTAAATACAAAGGTTTTAAAAGGTTAAAAGTAACTTTCAGCGCCAGCCGAATTAACGTCTTCTGCTTCTGACAGAAAATAAATAGAGCTACAGTCTTTTCTACTACTCTGTAGGTAAGTGATTGAAACGTAACTACAATACGTAATATGATTCTGAGAATATGTGAATAAAGTAATAACATAGTTTAAAAAAAGATTGCCTACTTTAGAACACAGTCTTGAGCAGGGGCGATTTTAGCTTATGATCTTTAGGTGGGCCCCTGGTGCTGACAGTGGTACCTGACAGAAGTACCTGACAGAGTAAGCGTTTCATTTCTATTTCAGATTTGAGATTTTGTTTTCAAAAGGCTTTCAATTTTAAATAACAGTTCACTCAATGAAGGACTACCCACAAGTCATGACATTTCATTTCCCCACACGAAATCTAGGCCTAACTTACATTATCTACATAGGTAATCCTTGTGATTGGTAGCCTACTGTGTGTCATATATGCACTCTAATGGTTGGCATAGTTATTATGTGATTGAGAGGAAAGAAAAAGAGAGAGGAAAATATTATAAAGTATAAAGTATTATACAGAGTAGATACAAAGCCAGATGACAATGAAGCTTTTTTTGTCAAAACATGATAGCCTAGGCAGCTAGTTAGGGCAGCTCTACAGGTAGGCTACAGTAATTTGAACAGGAAGCTTGTTTCATCATTTGGCAGCATAATGACTAAATGCCATTTCACCTTGTATGGATTTTACCCTTGGCACAACAAGTAGAAAAGACACTGAAGAACTAAGACTCTTAATTGGATGATATTACTGCACTACATATTTAGGGCTAGGCCATTGAGTGACTTAAAAAATAATCAGAAGAGTTTTCCCTCTCATGTGCGCAGCGCTCCTTGCACCGCAAAGCACAGTTCCAATAGGTAGCTCAATAGATAAATAGACATCTCCTTCTCAAGCAAACATAAAAATAACAATGAAAACATCCCTGCCCAAAGTCATGCGATTATGGGAATCTCGCAACAAGGTGCGCGCTCCCTGTCACTAAATGGACAGTAGAAACGGCACGGGCACCAAAGTCACTCCTGCTCATTCCGAGCCAGAAGGCTATGTTCCAATAAGAGAAAAGTAGGCTAAGGTCCAACCTTCACACTTCCCAATCATTAAAATCAGTAGGCTAAGTGAGAAGTTGGAGAGCCCGCATTCTCACATCATAATTAGGCCTACAGCATCACCAAAATATGGATAAACCTCATTTGGGCGAACCTCGACTATCAATGTAATGGTGACTCGCAGTATAATTTTCAGCCGAGATGTGCCCGCGGTTCGCTATTCCAACGCAATTGCTGAAGCATGTTTCATTCCCTCGAGTCACAACTTCTAGCTAAACGCTGCCAGGCAGATATATAAATTTGACTGTCCTGATTGTAGCATAGGCTATTAGTATTAGTAACAACCCATATTTAACACTATGTCCTCATCATTTCTCCTCTGATTTTTTTCTGATACGTTTGCAAAAGATATGACATGGTTTCCACAGTAGGTTGATGCGCATTGTATTCCATCCGTATTTTGACTCCCCTTTCCGTTATCTTGCTATCTCAAGCTTTTGTGATTCTGACTGACTCACCTTGTCTTGCATGAAGTGGTCAACAGAGAGCCCCATAACACCGGCGAAAGTAAAATTGTGCGTCGCAAGGCCACCTCACAAGATCTTACCCACCGCTATAAGCATATTTCACGGATATCCACAATCTATTAATGGACGTTTTTAATGGTCTTTCATGGCAACACTTTTTTTTAACCAACGCTTACAAAATTATGTCAGTTATGATGACAATCAATGTTATCATAGTCCGCACATAGCACTGTAGCCTACACCACCTTATTGTGTGTGGTGTGTGCTCCATACCTTCTCATCACAAGAATATGCGCCGATTTGGGTTCTGCCTCGGCTGCATGATAAATCCAGAAACTACTTTCGCAAAAATCATAACTGAACACAACTCTGGCGGCAGGCAGTTGCATGAAGATGCAAACCAATCAGAAGAGGTGTAGCAGACTCGTCACAAGACCTTTCTTGATGCTCATACACAGCGTTGCCAGACGGGGCAGTAGCAGCAGAATATTGCGCAGGGGCAAAGCGACTGCGCAATTGCATTAATTTCCAATTCTCAAATAATATTGTGAAAGGCTCCTGAGCTAGTGGGGCCGAGCCAAGTCACGGTGGGGCCGTGGCCCCACTAAAAATAGCCTAAACTCGCCCCTGGTCTTGAGTCTTTTGCAAGAAGTGGCTTATTACAACTGTCCGTTTATTTAGCTACAATACCAACGGCTAGCTTAGCTGTAGTAAGCTGTCAAAAGCCATGCTATATTACATCACATTAGTAATGAAAAAGATGCCATATAGGCTACCACGTTGAGTCTGTGCCGTTATTTGCCATACATTTGTGATGATAGAAAATTATTAACAGATTAACCTTCAACCTAGCACTCAACTGCGTGATTTACAATTAGCTTGTTATCGAAGTGAACCACCTTGCGCGAAAGTGCAGTAAATAAAGGCCGTGTTTAGATATCACAATTATTAAGCTTAAGCTTACGTGATTTTAAATACACTGTAAAGACCTTAAAATGTAGAGTCATCAACATATTGTCAATTGATCCCTGGAACAACATTACCATGTTGACCCAGGACCCACATTTCCTATTGACCCTGGAACATCATTATTTACCATGTTGACCCAGGAACAACATTTTGATATGTATTGCATAATGTTTTTGTGTGTGTATTTTCTCCCCAGATTTAAAATTCACAATGTCTGGTGAGTCTAGGATTCTGACTTAAAAGCAAGTTACGGAGTTGAATAATTGAAGGGACATTCGACTAAAAACTAACTCTCGTTACAGTATTTCCAAAAGATTGCACAGTCGGTGTTCTAGGGTCATACACCATTGGCGGGTCCCATCTAAGGAGTCTGTTTGAAAATGATGACATTGTTGATGAGGTAATAGAATAGAAATAGAATGGAAAGCCTTTATTTGTTATGCAAAGCATAATGACTTTTGAGCTCCCCTACAAGGTGCACAGTCCTTTACAGATGAACACAGTCCAGCAAGTAAGTTCAGTGTAGTAACAGCAAAGAGTCTTTAATTCGTATTCATTTTAGATCGTCTCTGGTAACAGCTTTGGGGAAGAAGCTGTTCTTCATTGTATTGGCTTGGTTTTGGCTGGTACAGTACCGGTAATGCCTTGTAGCAGCTGACCTGTCAGGGGCAACAGTGCGAGTAGATGGAAGCAAAGGGTTTTGAACGATACTTGCTTAATATTTAAAATACTTGTAATTTAAACCCATTTATAACAAAGCTTACCTTTTCTTAAGGTCATTGATGCCCTGCTGTTCCTGAAGTGTCAGGTATTTAAAAATTTCCCTTACTGTTGTTATGCTATTGGTCTCGTTTTGGAATATATTTTAATAATGCATTTGTAAAATCTGGCATGCTTCCTTTAAAGGCGTTCCCAGGTGTCCTGGCTATTTCCAGCCAGGCCACCACAAAAATTCTGGAAGGATCCAGAAGGGCACACAGTGCCTACTTTTTGAAGGTACTTGCAAATAATGTGCATTTACAGTTCTGACAAGTAATCTGGAAACAATATGACAACCTCTCTCTCTCTCTGTCTCTCTCTCTGCAGAAAAACACCTTCAAAGCATACCATCAAATACTGGGGGCATTCCATGTATCTAGTCTTCTATACACATCTATGGTATACCCATTTGGCTATCCATCATTTGCATGTGACCATTATGTTGTCATAAGGACTTTGTGAGATATTTAACAGAGTTCTATGTGAGCTGTGTCCATATGTGTCTAGCTTCATGCTAAAGATGGCATGGACAATAATAACCTGGCTTATATGTGTGAGTATGAAATAGAATTGTTTTTTTTTTCATGCAGGACATGGCCATTGAGTATGAATGAGCACCAGTGGGTCTATTGTTTTATGCATAATATGCCAATAGGCCTACTCCCAGGAAGGGAAAAATGGTCTAATTTGTTCCCATATCATCTTTTGAACAAAACTGGGGACAACACCCGGTCACTTGTCAATTCAGATTATTTTAGAAGGCAGATTAGGCTACGGCATAGTTTATGTGAAAATTGTGTTAGCCTGGTTGGTGTCTGACATTCTGGGTGACAATGCACCAGCTAATGGATATGTAAATTGGATTGTGATTTTCTGGCGACAGCAGAGATCGGACATTGTTAAAGGGGAAAAAAACTTAAAGAAAATGTGAGTAAGTGAAGATTTAATGGAAACAAAGGTTATAACACTTGGGCTATTAGGCTATAAATCCACCACTGGGCATGTGCCCAGGTCAAAAATGTTTGTACTTAAGTGTATTTTAAATATATTTAATTTTCGATAAGTACTAATACACTATATTTTTTAAGTACAGTACTTAAATATGTTTTTAAAATATACTTATAGTTGAGTGTACTGTATTTTAATCACATTTTAAATAGATTCATATTTTTAAAGTAATGTAGGCTACTTAAATATAGTTTTAGAAAATGTACTATTAGTGTATTGTATTTTAAGTGTATTTTAAATGTATTGGTATTTCTAAAGTAATGTGCTAAAGTGTGGTATTAGAAAATACTGTACACTGTATTCCCCAACAGTACTATGAACTAGAAAAGTTTACGCTGTAGAACTCAATGTAGCAAAAATGTCCAGATGACATACACATTTTAGGTGTTCTCAACAGGTTTTCAGGTACCAATAAATTAACTCTGGTTGGCATTGTGTTTTTAAGTACAACTGACATCCTAACACAATGTCTTTGAGTTTGTAAATTGGAACTCTATCTGGCATATGAGTGGTTAGATGTCTTGACAACAGCTGAGGCGACCATGGAGTAGTGGTTAAACAGCTGGTCTTCAACCTCAAAGGTTGCAAGTTCAATCCCCAACATGGAGATAACCTTACCTACTTCCTAGAACATGGTATGAAAATGTTCAGATGGCCACCAGACCCATGACTCCAGCTTTAATTAGCAATATTTTTCACATTTAGTTTTGAGCGAAATTACAAAAGAAAAAGGCTTAGGTAAAGCAAGACAATGTTTGAGTTGCTGTGGTCTGGATAGGGGAATGGCCACAAGATCAGAGGATTGCAGGTTTGAATCCTGTATTACCAATAAAAAACACTCAAGTAGATATTTATTGTTTATTTCTCTCGAAACTGTGAAAGTTACAAATTCTTTAAATCATGTCAATTGGAACTATACAGTATCTGACATATGAGACTATGGATGTCAGCATGTTGTGCTTGGGCAGTCATGGACTAACAGTTAAGCAGTTGGCCTCAAAACATGATGGTTTCAAGTTCGATTCCCAGCACAGGATGTTAGTAAAAAAAATAAAAAATAAAAATCACATTCAAACATTATTGTTTTGGTATGATGTCAGTTGGTCGAATTTGAAGTGGAAAGTATGTGTGAAACACATTTGACTGTTAATTATGAGTAAGTCCAATACTTTCTAACAAAGAGGGCTAACTTTCTACCAATACAAAACCTGCAGTTGAGTGGTGTAGGGGATAGTCCTCTGCATATAGCCATATTGGCATGTCCTTATCTTGAGGTTGAGAGTTCGAATCCTAAGGCTGGGTCACTCACTTTTTTGGTTGTTTTAGTTGTTTTTTTAATTGTTTACCAGCTTCTGCTTTGTGTAAAGAAGAACCCATCCATGTCAGAACCATAGAAACCCTATTTTATTAAAATGTAACATAAAATACAAACTTCTCTAAAAATGGTGAATCTGTCAATGGGGGATAGATTTACTCAACACCATGTGACCATCAAACCACAACTGACAACTTGGCATGGAAAAATGTGTCTATCAACCTCACTTCAAGGTAAGAAAAGACCCATAAAAGTGTATTGGTGTGTATGTGTAGTAGTTTACTATGTTGCTGTGTGTGACATTAGGTGCTCTTGATGCTACACTGGGTGTATGTTTTGTTAGCAACTTAGCTTAGAATGTTAGCTACTGCTAGTTAGGCTAGCACTGTGTAGGCCTTTCATACAAATCTTTTTCTTGTATCATACATCTGCAGTGTATTTGCAAGTGATGCGTTGCATTTTCATGATGACATATTGCACATTGAACTTCTGTATAAACCAGTGTAGCAATCATGCTGTTGGGCCCTAATCCAACAAGTCCTCATGAAAGCCTTAAACTTATTAGGCCTATTTATGCTCCACAGGCAGCCGATATGGGACCACCAGAACTCTATGATCCATCAGCTCTACTCAACACTCCAAAGGATAAACAACTGACTGTGTTGTGAAGTCTGACACTATTTTGGGAGAAATGTTATTGTAAGTTAGGCTATATGGATCTCCTTCAGCCTCCAACTCCTAATGCAAGATTCAGAAATGGAAAACAAATACATGATTAAATTGCCTAATGTGAGGTTGATTCTTTTGTAATATATTGACTGTTGACTGTGTGGTCTAAATTTTAGATTTAGATTTAGATTGTTGTGTATTGTATGATTGTTGTGTTATTGTCTACTGTTTTTGTTTGTCAACCACATGGAACAAAAAAAAAAAAAAACTTGATATAAAGCATTGTTCATGTTTGTGGAATTAAAGCTCATGTTATATTTGGTTTAAACAGAGGGGTGGTAGCCTAGTGCATTAGTATAAACCAACCAATCAATAAACCAACCAAGATTTTTTTTGGGCTCTAAAATGGGAAAACATAAATCTTTTAATTTTGGAATCAAAAACTTAGAGCCAATATAGCTAAACAATGCTGTGCTTGTTTACTTAAAATTTTTAACTGTCTGCTTAGTACTAATTGCATTGATTTTTGCACCATTCTCGAAATATTTATGTCAATGGAGCATGTTAGATCTTTGAGTAGCAGCTACTAAAACATTCAAGATTTTATTTTTTCTCATAACATTCATTTTCACATAACATGTCTGATTTTATGTAAGACTTACACAAACGTTTTAGTTTTCAACTCAAATCTTTTGTGTAAACCATTGTTTCTGTGCATTTTAGAGTTTGGAGTACATACTTGACTTGGGCTGCTAAAAACTAAAAATCTAATTATGGAATTAAAGTTTTCAATCTTTTCAGTCATTTCAAAGTTTTTGATCATCTTCTGAAAGATTTTGTGTCCTGCATATGCATGCATGTATGTAGTATTTACATAAAACATTTGGTCACAAAACTAAAACTTTAACGGGAATAAGTTTCCACAAAAGTTTAGAGTTCGTGGAACATGTTGGGGAATACAGTGTAGTGTATTGTATTTAAGTGTATTTTAAGTGTATTTGTATTTTTAAAGTAATGTGCTAAAATATGGTTTTAGAAATATAATATTAGTGTATTGCATTTTAAGTGTATTTTAAGTGTATTTGTATTTCTAAAGTAATGTGCTAAAGTGTGGTATTAGAAAATATACTATTAGTGTATTGTATTTTAAGTGTATTTAAGTGTATTTGTATTTTAAAAGTAATGTGCTAAAGTTTGGTATTAGAAAGTATATTTGAAATGTACTTAAAGTTAAGCATGATTTTAGTATATTAAGTACACTTGTACAAATTGATTTTAGTACCAAAACTTAAAATGTGTTAAAGCTCTACTTAATTATATTTCAAGTTATACTATAAGTTGTCCCAAAATAACACAACTTAAGTATGTACTTCTGCAGTGTGCTAAAGTGCTTTCTTATGACCTTGAAATAGATTTGTAGCATACTTCAAATAGTTACACTTAAGCACACATTAAAGTACACATTAAACATCTTTTTAAGTGAATTAGTAAGTATATTTAAAGTGTACTTACGGTTAAGTATGATTTTAGTATATTAAGTACACTTGTAAAAAGATTGATTTTAGTTCCAAAAAGTCAGCTTAAAATGTGTTAAAGCTCTACTTAATCATATTTCAAGTGCATTTAAGTATACGATGAGTTGTCACAAAATAACATTATTTAAATACACACTTTTGAAGTATATTTTAAATACAAAAATACATACTTATTAAGTATATTAAGTACACTTTTTTCACCAGGGTACCTTTTAAACCATAATTTTAGTGTATTTTAACCTAGGCTTATTTATTCATTACGCTTTGTAACATTAAATAACCTTCCACCTTCCATTTTGCTAATGTATTTTCATGGTAAAAACACCTTGAAGAGCACACCCAGATTTGCCAGACAGAACATTCCATTGACTTTGAATGGGGTTTCATTTCTGGCAAATTAGAATTAGATTTGTAACAAAAATAGAAAAACTTGGTATGGAAATCTATGGAGTATAATGAAGAGGGAAGTGTGGGTCACCAGATCAAAGAACAAAAAACAGCTGACAGCTAAGCATCAATGATATCTGGGCTTTCATAACCCTCATGCAATGCCACTGCCATTGACTTCAATGTTAAACACAGTCAGGTCAGCAGTCTAACCCATGACTGTGGTTTTGAGTAATGAGCAAGGCTGAGACTTTTTAAAGCCTCACGAAGCTTTTACTGTTTAGAGTTAATTGGTTAATTCAGATGATTAGGTTAATAGCTTGTTTAGACAACCTTTTCATGATATGCTAATTTTTTTAGTTTATTTTTTGGGTTTATTTTTTTTAGGGAAAAATGGCCTAATTTATGGCCTAATTTATTCCCATATCATCTTTTGAACAAAACTGGGGACAACACCTGGTCACCTGTCAGTTCAGATGATTTTAGTAGCACCTTATGGATATGTAAATTGGATTGTGATTTTCTGGCGACAGCAGAGATTACTATTAAAGGAAAAACGCTGTTAAAGGGAAAAAAACATCAAGAAAATGTGAATAAGAGAAGCAGAGGTTAAAATACTTAGGCTATACTATAAATCCACCACTGGGCCTGTGTGAGTATGAAATAGAATTGTTTTTTTATGCAGGACATGGCCATTGAGTATGAATGAGTATTGTTTTTATGCATTATATGACCATTTTAATATCCACACGCAAGAAGGGAAAATAGCCTAATTTGCTCCCATAACATAATCTGAGTTAATCCCTCGGGCAAAGGTTTGGACTTTGAGTGGTTTTTGTGTCGTCCGTCCGTCCGTCGTCCCCCCCCCCCCACCAAAAAAAAACAAACCAAAACAAACAAAAACATGATAATACTGAAGCTGAATTGAGTGGCTTATGATATTTGTGTCCTTATAAACATATGTGTTCATACTATCTTCCTCAATAGCGTTTGTGTTTGGAGGGGAGTGTAGCTTTATGAGTGGCTTTTGAAAGTTAAAGTACATGTTTGATGTCTTTCCTTTCCCGATAGTGTTCATGTTTGTCGTGGACCATCGACGTTGATGGTCCCAAAGGAGCTTGCAATGGAACCAACGTTACAGAAAATGCAGTGACGGGCCAACGGGTGAACGGCATCTTTCAGCCGCACCCGCACCCGAACCAAACACGCAACCAGCAATCACCACTCCCCCTGCAGCAGCCGCAGCCGCAGCAGCCGCCGCCGCAGCAGCCGCCGCAGCAGCAGCCACCCCCTATGGGCCACTTTGATGGACCCTACCCCCCTCTCCATCAGCAGCAGCAGCCTCCACTAAACTCTTTCGAGGCCCAGGGCGACCTGAGCCAGCCCCAGCCCAAGGTGTCGGCCGCCCCCTACAGCCAGCCCAGTGAGACGGACACCCTGGGCATGTTCTTCCACGATGACGATAGTGGTTCTGGTGTTGTTAACGTCAACGACGTGGAGAACATGGAGACACCGTCTGGAGGAGACGTGGTGGCGAAAAAACAGCTGAATGGCATATCCCACCTGCCTCACACCTGCTCCTGTGTTTGCACATGCGCCTGTGCAAATCGGCAGCCTTTTGGTGGTGGTAGCTCCCCCGGCTCCGGTTTCTACCTACAGGTCACCGAAGATGCCCAGCGGGGCACGCAGGGCGAGGGCGACTCTGCAATCACCCGACCTCCGAGCGTGCCCGCACCTGTCTCCCAGCAGCCAACCCCCCCAGCCGCCTTCCCACTACAACAGCAGCAGCCCCCACCACCAGGGACATGCTCCGCCATGGCTATGCCAATACAGCCTTCTAATTACAAGCTGCTTGATTTCTCTACGCCTCAGTCACTAAAATCCAATCAGGCCATTGTCGCCATTCTTATTATCTCATTGTCGCCGCCGGCACCGCCTCTGTCTCTGCCACAGCTGGCCAGCCCGGCCGCGGCAGCAGCGTCACCACAGATGGCTGGTGGTAGTGGTGGTAAGGCGCCTGGCTCCGGTTTCTACCTACAGGTCAACATTGATGCCCAGCAGGGCACACAGGGCAAGGGTGAGGGCGACGCTGCTTCTGCCACCACTCGTCCTCTGAGCGTGCCCGCACCTGTCGCCCAGCAGTCTGTGCCCTACGGCCCGCACGGCTACCCCATGCAGGATACCCTGGCACAGCCACATCCCCAGGTAAACTACACAACATCTCCTGCTCCCCTTATGGTGTCTGCTTTGTGGTTGTTGTCGTTATTGTTGTGGTTTGTTTGATTTACACACTAACACACACACACACACACACACACACACACACACACACACACACACACACACTAACACACAACACACACACACACAGCTGTCTAAAAGTACTTTGTATTGTTTCTTTGTGGGTCTCTGATTCCTAATCTTTCCTTTAAAAAGTCTGGATGGATAGATCAAGGTCTCCACCTACGCTTGCCTTTCTGCTACACGTCGACACTAAACACACACTTGCGCACATAGACACGCACATACAGACAGACATATGCACAAACTCAGTATGATGAAGATGATGATGACGTCGATGATATTGATATAATCAGTTCACTGTATGCGTTGGTAGATATTCGTGTATTTTTGTTTATGTGTTTTTGTGACAGTGGAACAGTGTGTGTGTGTTTGTGTGAGTGTGAGTGAGTGAGTGAGTGAGTGAGAACGTGTGTATGTATACTCGCATGAATGTGTTTCTGACGGAGGAGTGATATGTGGTGAAAATGTGGTGTACCATTTCGTCTGTCTTCTGTATTTTGCAGCCATTTCTTCTTCCTCTAAACTCTTCCTCTCCTGTTTTTGCCCTGTAGTGTAGCGGCGATGACAAGTGGGGAGACTGGCGCCCCCATCTAAACATTGACCATGACCCAAGGAGCAGTCAGATGGTCGTCATGGGATCCAACCACAGGTAAGTCACACCCATCACAAGTTATACACACACACTGAAAAGAAACTACCATTAATAAATGTAAACTGCAGATACACCCAATTTAACCCATGCTCGTCTCGCACGCTCTCTCTCCCCCTTCAATACCCTCACCCTCTCTCGTCCTCCTCCTCTCCCTGTCATCCTCCTCTCTCTGTTATCCTCCTCCCTCTCTCGTCCACCTCTCTCTGTCAGTCTGTCGTTAGAGAATGGCTCTTCAGAGGCCATTCAGTCTAAAGCAACGTACGAGTATGCACAGTCTCTAGGCTCCCAACCACTCAGCCTCCCCAACTTCCAGGTAAGTGTGTGTGTGTGTGTGTGTGTGTGTGTGTGTGTGTACACACTCCCCAGTGCATGTGTGTAGACTGATTATGGTACAAAATATACCATCCCACACATTTATTTCAAAGAGCTTCTATTTTGGACGTTCCATTGGAATCTTTTTCTGTGCGGTGGGTCAGTGTTATCTAACTGTATAGTACTTGTGTGTGAAGGGGCTGGTGAGTGGGTGTCTTTTGTCAGATGTAAATTGAGCAACTATTTATGGATGAGTGTTACTGTGCTCTATGTGCTTCACTGTATAAATCGCTTCATGACCGCTTCATGATAGTATAGCAAAGTGCGTGACAGGAAGAAAGTTACACTGTGGATAGAAGCAAGAAATTCGGTACATGTGTTACTTATGTGACTTTCTAGAAGGGATGCCTCAAAAAATTCCAACAGGAAGTGAGATTTTGAAAAGAAAAAAAAATCTAAATGACTGCTTATTTCTTTTAAATATACAGTATTATGAATTGGCTGATCACGTTGTTTTTGCCTTAGTTAATGATGTATGGTGAGAGAAATAAGATTCAGCGGCTTACTAGCATTTTCATTGCGCAAATCCAAGCTGGCGGCCTCTTGTACTACAAAGTGTCATGCTTCAAGCAATTTACTGTTGATTGATTTACTGTGAGGGTCATCCAGGATTTCATGTGTCATTGCAAACCATTAACCTGTGTTTGTTTCGGTGCATGTGTTTCCAACCATTTTCCACTTGGTGTACAAGGTCATCTTTGAGTGTCGCTTGGCTGAGTCGGGGCTGTGTGCCCCGGCCTTCCACTACTGTGAGGTCATCAGTCTAGCTGTCCAGAAACAGACACCATACAATTCTATTGAATGCATCGCACAGGACAAAGAGGTACGCAAGCACACACACACACACACGTATGCGCGCATGCAGGCACGCACGCACGCATGCACGCACGCACGCACGCACGCATGCAGGCACGCACGCACGCAGGCACGCACACACCTACGCACATGCACACACAAGCACACGCACACACCCACGCACATGCACACACAAGCACACGCACACACCCTGTCACTTAGCCTAGTACATCGCACAGCTCTTTGAGGTACACACACACACACACACACACACACACACACACACACACACACACACACACACACACACACACACACACACACACACACACACACACACACACACACACACACACACACACGGCCGTCTAAAAGTACCTCGTATTATCTCTTTGTCGGTTTCTGATTCCTAATTTTTGCTTAAAGTCCAGATGTCTGATGTGCTCTCAGTAGATCTTTGACCTGTAATTCATCTGATATTGAATCTAGCTCTGTGTGTGTGTGCGTACGTGCGTGCTTGTGTGTGTGTGTGTGTGTGTGTGTGTGTGTGTGTGTGTGTGTGTGTGTGTGTGTGTGTGTGTGTGTGTGTGTGTGTGTGTGATTTGCAGCTGTCTGTCCGATTCTACGACCCCCAATTGAAGGAGAAGCCGGAGCAGGAGCTCTTCCTGAAACCTGATTGGCTGGACCGCCAGATAGAGGTCTCCAGAAACACACACACACACACACACACACACACACACACACACACACACACACACACACACACACACACACACACACACACACACACACAAGACGGATAGATCAAGTTCTCCACCTACACTTGCCTTTTTGCTACACATCGAAACAAAACACACATTCTCTCTCTCTCTCTCTCTCTCTCTCTCTCTCTCTCTCTCTCTCTAACATACACACTCACTCACACACTTTCTCTTTCACACAGACACTCACAATCTCTTGCTCCCTCTCTCTCCCTCTCTTTCTCTCCCTCTTGCTCCCTCTCTCTCTCTCTCTCTTGCTCCCTCTCCCTTTCTCTCCCTCTCTCTATCTCTCAAATTCAAATTCAAATTCAAATTCAAATTCAAACTGTGCTTTATTAGCATGACTGTAATGATACAATGTTGCCAAAGCATACAAATTCCAAAACAAAAGTATGAACATTTACAGAAGATCTGTTTGCGTGTTTGTGTGTGTGTTTGTGTGTGTGCATGTGCGTGTGTGAGTGTGTATGTGTGCGTGTGTGTGTGCATGCATATGGACAGGCATGTGGGGGTGCAAGGGTGTGTGGCTGTGTGTATGTTTTCATTGTGCAAATCCAAGATGGCGGCCTCTTGTACAAAGTGTCATGCTTCAAGCAATTTACTGCTGATTGATTTACTGTGAGGGTCATCCAGGATTTCATGTGTCATTGCAAACCATTAACCTGTGTTTGTTTCGGTGCATGTGTTTCCAACCATTTTCCACTTGGTGTACAAGGTCATCTTTGAGTGTCGCTTGGCTGAGTCGGGGCTGTGTGTCCCGGCCTTCCACTACTGCGAGGTCATCAGTCGAGCTGTGCTGAAACAGACACCATATCATTCTATTGAATGCATCGCACAGGCCAAAGAGGTACGCAAGCACACACACACACACACGTATGCACGCATGCACGCACGCACACTCCTACGCACATGCACACACAAGCACATGCACACACCCTGTCACTTAGCCTAGTACATCGCACAGCTCTTTGATGTACACACACACACACACACACACACACACACACACACACACACACACACAGCCGTCTAAAAGTACCATGTATTATCTCTTTGTTGGTTTCTGATTCCTAATCTTTGCTTAAAACCCAGATGTCTGATGTGCTGTCTGTAGATCTTTGACCTGTAATGCATCTGATATTGAATCTAGCTCTGTGTCTGATATTGAATCTGGCTCTGTGTGTCTGTGCGTACCTGCGTGCTTGCGTGTGCGTGTGTGTGTGTGTGTGTGTGTGTGTGTGTGTGTGTGTGTGTGTGTGTGTGTGTGTGTGTGTGTGTGTGTGTGTGTGTGTGATTAGCAGCTTTCCTTGCGATTCTACGACCCCCAATTGAAGGAGAAGCCGGAGCAGGAGCTCTTCCTGAAACCTGATTGGCTGGACCGCCAGATAGAGGTCTCCAGAAACACACACACACACACACACACACACACACACACACACACACACACACACACACACACACACACAAGACGGATAGATCAAGTTCTCCACCTACGCTTGCCTTTTTGCTACACATCGAAACAAAACACACATTCTTTCTCTCTCTCTCTCTCTCTCTCTCTCTCTCTCTCTCTCTCTCTCTCTCTCTCTCTCTCTGTCTCTGTCTCTAACACACACACACACACACACTTTCTCTTTCACACAGACACTCACACTCTCTTGCTCCCTCTCTCTCCCTCTCTTTCTCTCTCTCATGCTCCCTCTCTCCCTCTCTCTCCCTCTCTTTCTCTCCCTCTTGCTCCCTCTCTCTCTCTCTCTCTTGCTCCCTCTCCCTCTCTCTCCCTCTCTCTATCTCTCAAATTCAAATTCAAATTCAAATTCAAATTGTGCTTTATTAGTAAGACTGTAATGATACAATGTTGCCAAAGCATACAAATTACAAAACAAAAGTGTGAACATTTACAGACGATCTATTTGCGTGTTTGTGTGTGCATGTACGTGTGTGTGCGTGTGTGTGTGTGCATGTGCGTGTATGCTTGTGTATGTGTGCGTGTGTGTGTGCATGCATATGGACAGGCATATGGGGGTGCGAGGGTGTGTGGCTGTGTGTATGAATTATTAATACATTTTTACACTATACATTATTACATTTGCATATTACTGTGGCTGGAGTCCCTCATTTTGTGGCATGCAAGCACATATTGTGCGGCAAGATCTGGTGAGAGCCCTTCGCCGTATAATCGCCATCCTTTCCGCTTCTGGGAGGCGTTCGAAATTTGGGTATATATTTGGGAATTTGGGGAAGAAGATTTTCCTCACATCCTCATATTTCTTGCAGTATAGCAGAAAGTGCACCTCTGTCTCAACCCTCTCTGCTTCACAGTGACCACATATCCTTTTGTCTTTGGGTAGCCATGTTTTTCTTTGTCTCCCTGTCTCTATCGCGAGAGTGTGGTCACTGAGCCTGTACTTGGTCAGGATTTTCCTCTGCTTCGTATCTCTGACAGAGATGAGATACTCTGCCAATTCATATTCTCTATTTAGGGTCAGGTAGGCATTCATTCTGCTTTGGTTAGTAGTTTGTTTTGTCCAATGTTCCAAGTAGTCTTCTTTTCTTTCGTTCATAATTTAGTTGACACTAATTGAGGTTTTGGAAGCAGTGCTGGGCTGAGCTTTGTTTGTATTCTCTCTCTCTCTCTCTCTCTCTCTCTCTCTCTCTCTCTCTCTCTCTCTCTCTCTCTCTCTCTCTCTCTCTCTCTCTCTCTGCCTTCCCCATTCTGCCCCTGTTCCCTTGTTCTGTTTCTTCGCTATAGTTTCTGTCAGTCTTTCCCTTCCATTGGAGTCAAGTGGCTGTTTCATCTCTTGAGACCTCTGTTGTTGTTTGGGACGAGAAGACTCACCCATTGGTGAATCAGGATGAGCCAGAGGAGGAGGTGCGTGTCTTTGTGTGTAGATGTGTGTGTGTGTGTGTGTGCGGGTGTGGGTGTGTATTTCTGCTTGTATATACATTCTACATGTTTACATTTAATCGTGCATATAGAAGTACACAAATTTTCTGGTTTATTTAGTCATTTATCATGGGTTAGTTAAGGATTGGACGGTAAATGGTCACTCATTTGTCTGAAATGACAGCACGAAAATGAATACATACTAATGATAACAAATACACTAATCGACTCCCTCGTATACGTTTGTCTCCTCGTAGAGCAAGCCCCTTCCACCTCCCCATTCCAGCGTCCACAAGATGGCCCCACCAGGAGCCGGGACCGAATCAGGTAACATGCTTAGGAGAGGAGGTGAGACTCACATCGTCTAGTGCCCAGTTAGGGTGTTGGACTAACTGGACCCTAAATGGTAGCCCTAAAGTACAATAGCTGGTTCAATGCCTGACACCAGTTGTGCTGCCCTTAGGACTAATTCACACACTGGGTTGTAATGACACTGCATTTCCTATAATTGGAATCTTTCCTTATGTACCGTAGCCATTGTCTACAACAGTGTTTCTCAACCTTTTTTTAGGCGAGGCACCCTTTCAATTCCTGAAAATTTTCAAGGCACCCCAAACCAACAAGCTGTAACATGGCATCGCATCGGATACCACAAAAGCTTAGAAAAGTAATACATTTGGAGACGTCACACAACCTACGTTCGAAGTTGCAGCTTACTGAGGCGACCTAAATTTACTTTATTGTGCGTAAATGGCAGATGAAAGACTCCACTGACTAAGCAATACTTAATTAATTTAGACAAATATGTATCATATTTAATCATTTATTTATCAGCCACGTTTCCGCGGCACCCCTGAGGGTGGCCTGTGGCACCCCGGTTGAGAAACACTGGTCTACGATGTCATTTGGTGACTGGCTATTACATTTTCATCATTTGTGTGTGTGCCACAGGTGCGAGCAGACGTTATGTGAATGCGCTAAACCGTGGCACGGGAGCCGGTGGTGTTGGCGAGGGTGCACCCAAAAAGACAACGCCCGCGCCCGCGCCCGCCGACCTGTTCGCCCCCCTCGCCCCCATGCCTATGCTGCCCGCCAACATCCTCTTCAGCCCCAACGCCAGTAAGACACACTGTACTTAATTGGGTATTTTTTGAGACGAGGACTGTGTACAAGGTTCATTTATCTTATCATGGTCAAGTAAGCTGCCGTTTATGTGTATGTGTGGGAGTCAGTAATAAACAATTGTGTGTTTGTGTGTCACTGATTAAACCCATTTGCGTGCTCATGACTGTGGTAGTGAGATAGTTAGTGCATGTGTGTGTCTGATGAGAGAGAGAGAGAGAGAGAGAGAGAGAGAGAGAGAGAGAGAGAGAGAGAGAGAGAGAGTCTACAGTATGTGATCTCTGCATTCTGTATTTCCGCAGCGGATGGAGCCAACCAGACGCAACCCCAGGTACACACACACACACACACACACACACACACACACACACACACACACACACACACACACACACACACACACACACACACAGACAGACAGACAGACAGACACACAGACACACACCTAGCTATGACGGCACTTGGATCTCGGCATTTTGTATTCACGTATAAAACACACGCTCACACCTTACTATGACGGCACTTGGAGCTGAGCATGTTGTGTACACATTGTATAACACACACACACACACACACACACACACACACACACACACACACACACACACACACACACACACACACACACACACACACACACACCAAAAAGTGAATGTCTCAAGTCGCCATTATATAATACCCAGGGACCGGGTTCGAGTCCGGCCTCAGGTCATTTCACGATCCTTCCCCTCTCTCTACCTCTCATTTCCTGTCACATCGTCAAACTGTCCTATCCAACTAAAGGCATAAAAGCCCCAAAAAATTGTTTAACCCATTGACGCCTAAAGCACCTGCAAAAAAGGGTGCTGAATGCCTGAACTCTTTTTAAGAAAAGCTGCCCTCAGCCTATAAAAACCTAAATATCTCAGCTTCTGAAGCACATAAAAATATTCACTAAGCTGTATTTAAACGCAAAGACCCTCATCTTTCATTAGAATGTGTTCATTCATCTCAAACAAACAGAGATTTTTAATAAAGTTGTGTCAAATCTCATGACCCTGAATGCTGCGTAATGCAGCTCCAGGCATCAGGGCCAATGTTGCGCAACGCTAGCCTGGGAGTACCCATGCTGCCTTGCGCATTCTTTTCGAATTGATCACACTTGTGATTGAGTCAGGATTTTGCAGCCAGACAAGCGCAACGCAGCATCAGGCATCAATGGGTTAACAAAAAAAAGCTACCTGGATAACTTGTATCATTTTTGGACTTATTTCTTTGAATAAAAAATCATGGGTCAATGTCTAAACCACTAATGGGGATCTCTGCTTGTTCAAACAGTATGCGGTTGACTGACTGTTCTGAGTCTTTTGTGTGTGTTGTGTTTGCGTCCAGAGTGGCGGAGATGGCGACTGGTTCACTTCGCTTTACCCAAGGAAGAACGAGACCTCCCTCTCTGATGACAAACACAAATCGGTGAGCCTCTCTCTCTCTCTCTCTCTCTCTCTCTCTCTCTCTCGACCTCTCACACACACTCCCTTGATCCCCTTCTCACCTTCTTCTCACCCTCTCACACTCTCTCTCTCTCTCTCTCTCTCTCTCTCTCGCTCTCTCTCTCTCGCTCTCTCTCACACAGAGACACAGACACACACACACACACACACACACACACACACACACACACACACACACACACACACTCTCTATCACACACACACACACTCTTTTGCCCCATCCCCCCCCCTCTCTCTGACCTTTTCTTAACAAAAAAAAGCTACCTGGATAACTTGGATCATTTTTGGACTTCTTTCTTTGAAATAAAAAGTCAAGGCTCAATGTTGTCTAAATCACTAATGGGAATCAGTGCTTGTTCAAACAGTATGCGGTTGACTGACCGTTCTGAGTCTTTTGTGTGTGTTGTGTTTGCGTTCAGAGTGGCAGAGGTGGCGGGTGGCTCACCTGGACATTTTTCTGCTTGGCTGCGTGGCTAGTCGGTGGGCTAGTTTGCAAAAAGAAGAAGAAAGAGGCCTTCCTCCCAGATGACCACACTAAACTAGTGAGCATCTCTCTCTCTCTCTCTCTCTCACTCTCACTCTCAGTCTCTCTCTCTCTCTCTCTCTCTCTCTCTCTCTCTCTCTCTCTCTCACACACACACACACAAACAAGTTAATGCTTGCAATTAATATCTGCAAGAAAAGAAAGCAAACAGAAACGTGTGTGTGTGTTTGTGCACATATGCGCGAGTGTGTGTGTGTGTGTGTTTGTGCACATATGCACGAGTGGGTGTGCGTGAGAGTTTGTGAGTGTGTTTGTATGTGTGCTTGTGATGGTGTGTAAGGTTTATGTTGTATGGTGCATCACTGAGGGGTCACTCCTCTTTCTGTCACAATTATAAAAATAGTTTGCAGCCATCATTATGCAATCCGTTTCCTCCCCTAATAAATATCTCATTCTTTCTGTGTCATTAAGTTTGCTAAATTTAGGGTGTATGTGTTAAAATTGTGGGTAAAACATTGATCTAATTTCTTTGAAATGGGAGCAGCTTGTGAGAAAATGTAGTTCAGACTCTATTTCGCCGTTATTACAGTAAACGCATAGCCTGGTAGCCATGTCTTGCCTGTGTCTTCCTGTCTCCATAGATACATTGTGGTTGCTAAGCCTGTATTTTGTAATTGTGCGCCTCAATTTTGTGTCTTTTAGTGTTAAGTACAAGCGGATTCCGAAAAAGTTGGGACACTTGGTATTTTGTGAATCAAAATGCTGGCATTTTCAAAACATTCAATATGTTAATAAGGTAGAGCATTGTGTACAGACAACATATCAGTTGTTAATGCCAAGTAGAATGATTGTTTTGGGGTAATTATGTGATCATTTAAAATTTCACCCTTGCAACAAATTCCGAAAAAGTTGGGACAGGGCCAATAAAATGTTTTTTATGTTGGATAAGACTAAACACAATACAAAGGAGGAGACTTAACATTTAAATACTTTGACTGATGGCATGATTTTATTTAAAAAATAGCATATGCAAGACATGATTTCAGCAGCTTAACTGATAGGTGTGTTCTTCGACTTGTTTACCTTCTTGTTATGCTTAATGTGGCATATCCTGACTGCAAGATGTTTACTCTTATGATGGAACCACACTGATGGAACATAGATTGAAATTTGCCATCATTATGGGGCAATATCTAAAGGCTGTGCTCCAAAATATAATGCTTTGGTGGCTATGTATGATGTTTAAAGTCTGAATATATCATTCAGCCTTCATTTTAATGTGCTACATAAGTAAGAAGACCATAACCAAGGCATCTCTGCACCCCTTTACCATCATATATGCTGTCTTTCAGACTGACCACTAAATAAAGCTGAAGTGTTCATTTTCTTCATAACCTGTAGGGTGCATGACTCCATGATTTAAAAAAGAATGAAATATTTTCCATTCTGTAATCAGAGGACAGTTTCACATGTGTCCTAGGTCCATCTAGAATGAGCTTTGCCACTTGCAACACTGTTTAATGTCTGCATCATGTACCTTAATCAAGTGTTGTTTATAGTATTTTTTTCAACAGCTGTCATTGTTGAAGTGTCATAGTTTGCTTATTGACGATGGGTATGTCATGATCTCATAACTCATGCAATGAATTTACAGAACTCTACATTACAGAAATAGGCCTTATATGGCTGCAATTTTGATAATTCAATCTTTCTGTGTAATCGATCAGTAATTAGTCCCTCAAAATCTTCGTTACTGAGTGCCACAGCCTCTCTGTCATGGTATTTTATTTGTGCATTCATGTTGGCAGTCAATATAGTTCCTTTCAAAATATTCCTCCTTGTGTTATTTTTAGAATTATCCAACTATTACAACATTTTTTTGGCCCTGTCCGAACTTTTTTGAGATTTGTTGCATGGGTCGAATTTTAAAGGACCACATATTTCCCTCAAAACAATGCTGTTGCCTCATTTTAACTCTTCCTATGTTGACCTTGTGCCATTGTGTATCTTATGCATGGATTAAATGTTTTGAAAATGACAGCATTTTGATTTTATTCACAAAATACCAAATGTCCCAACTTTTTTGGAATCCGCTTGTATTTCGCTAGGCTGTAATCCTTACTAAGATATTGGTATGTTTTCAATTTGCTTTGTTTATTTATCGCTTCGGTCCAATATGTAATATATTTTTGTATTTGTGCATCGTTAATCTTTTTTATGTCAGTTCTTTGATTTTATGTGATATTAACTGTGACTTCTTGTTTCAGTCTTATAATGAGCTGAATAAGGTGACTGGTGTCCACATTTGCCTAGTGCATTTTTTGAGCTTTGTAGTGGTAGGTATGGTAGGTATTTGGGTCGCTTGCTTCTAAACGATTCCAGAATTTGGAATTGAAGGCTCTTTTTTAGATTTTGAGTAGTAGGCGGCATAGGCCAAGTTCTCTCTCTCTCTCTCTCTCTCTCTCTCTCTCTCTCTCTCTCTCTCTCTCTGTCTGTCTCTAACACACACACACTCACTGGTCCCTCCATCCGTCTCTCTCTCTCTCTCTCTCTCTCTCTCTCTCTCTCTCTCTCTCTCTCTCTCCATACCCTCCCCATTCTGCCCCTGTTCCTTTGTTCTGTTTGCCGTCCTCACTGTAGTTTCTGTCAGCCTTTGCCTCCCTCAATCTGTGTCAAGTGGCTCTTTTCTCATGAGACCTCTGTTGGGTTTTTTAGATTGTTTGGGACGAGAAGAAACAGAGATGGGTTAATCAGGATGAGCCAGAGGAGGAGGTGTGTTTCTGTGTGTGTAGAAATTGTGTGTGTGTATATCTGCTTGTATATACATTCTACATTTTTACATTTATTTGTGCAAATAGTATAACATTTTTCTGGTTTATTTACTAATTTATCATGGTTTAGTTAAGGATTGGATGCTAAACGGGCACTCATTGTCTTTGCATCTGCACTTGTTCTGTATACTGTATTTCCTGTGCACTTTGTATCTGCTAGTGATGTTGGCTATGTGATTATGTCCTCTTTTGAAAGTCGCTTTGGTTATAAAGCGTTTGCCAAATGCAATGTAATGTAATGCAATGTAATGAAATGACTGTAATATAATGTAATGAAATGACTGAATACATGATACTAATATAATAAATACACTAATCGAGGCCCTCGTATACATTTGTCTCCTCGTAGAGCAAGCCCCTTCCACCTCCGCCATCTGCCTTCCCAAAGATGGCCCCAGGACGCGGGAGAAACATGTTCAGGAGAGGAGGTGAGACTCACACCGTCTAGTGCCCAGTTAGGGTGTTGGACTAACTGGGCCCTAAATGGTAGCCCTAAAGCACAATAGCTGGTTCAATGCCTGACACCAGTTGCGCTGCCCTTAGGACTAATTCACACACTGGGTTGTAATGACACTGCATTGCAATAATTGGAATCTTTCCTTATGTACCGTAGCCATTGTCTACGATGTCATTTGGTGACTGGCTATTACATTTTGATCATTTGTGTGTGTGCCACAGGTGCGAGCAGACGTTATGTGGACATAGCGAACCGTGGCACGGGAGCCGGTGGTGTTGGCGAGGGTGCACCCAAAAAGACAATGCCCGCGCCCGCGCCCGCCGACCTGTTCGCCCCCCTCGCCCCCATGCCTATGCTGCCCGCCAACATCCTCTTCAGCCCCAACGCCAGTAAGACACACTGTACTTAATTGGGTATTTTTTGAGACGAGGACTGTGTACACAGTGAATTCATTTGATTGTGCTCAAGTAAGCTGCCGTTTATGTGTATGTGTGGGAGTCAGTAATAAACAATTGTGTGTTTGTGTGTCACTGATTAAACCCATTTGCGTGCTCATGACTGTGGTAGTGAGATAGTTAGTGAATGCATATCAGTACGTCTTTTCTCTGATTAGGGTCATCATGTTTGGCTTGATTCCAAAGGCAGTGAAATTCTACTTGATTTAAAGTGAAACAAATGACAAATGCTGACACTGATCCTTAAAATACTAGGATGTTACTTCTTGAACTGTCTTACTCAACGATGGCACGATGTCTTTGATTTTTCATGTCATGTCACCTGTCTTTCCTCTGTTTTCCCCCTTTTTTAAACTCACTTCCTGTCTTCATTCCCTGCCACAGCCCCGCCCACCATCCTCCAGGACGGCGCTCCCCCCATGGCCCCGACGCCGGACGCCATGGGCGGCTTCTACCTGACGGTGCCCGCGCCAACTGTGCCCACCTTCTTGCCGACCTACCAGGTCGACGGCAGCGCCCCCATGGCAATGCCCCCTCTCTCCATGCAGCACACTGGACCACCCACACCACAGTTAAACTCTGAAATGCCCGGACACATGACCCCTCAGTTGCCCGGTCAGATGCCTTGCCCTCCCATGCCCGGCCAACAGATGCCAGGGCAGCAAATGCCGGGACAAATGCCCCCGCCGATGCAGGTGCCTAAGCAGGTGACTCAGCCTATGCCAGGCCAAATGGCAGGCCAGATGCCAGGCCAGATGCCAGGCCAAATGGCAGGCCAGATGCCAGGCCAGATGCCAGGCCAGATGCCAGGAGGGCACATGCCTTCCCCGCAGGTAATTTATCATGGTGTAGGTAAAGAATTGACGCTAAATGGGCACTCATTTGTCTGAAATGACGGCATGAAAATTAATGTAGCAGAGTGGAGATTAGATGTTAAACTAAGATAATAAATTACCTCAAGCACGACTACGCCAGCTACGGGGGTCATGCCGTAGGAATTTAACCCTTTAGATGTAGGAGATGGAATGCTAGGCAACACAGGTTTGCTGTACCAAACCCAGACACGAGGATCCCAAATGATTAATCTCTTTAATAACTGTACCAGTGGGGTCATCCCTATGTTCCCCAGGTCCTATGTTCCCCGCAACCGGGGTACTTAAGACCGTTTTTTTTTCCCAAAAAGGGTTCTATGCTCCCTGCTGCTCCCAAGTAGACTGCTGCCACATGGCAAAGCGCAGGCTGTTGTTGCACATCTGACAGGTTAGGTTTAGGGATAGTTTTGTTCAGGGCATACATTTACAACTCAGAAACATTGCATTACTGACAGGTTAGGTTTAGGGATGGTTTTGGGAAGGGCACAATTTGAAAACTCGGAAACATACAATGTGGTCAACATAGAACCCTTTTTTAGAAAAAGGGTCCTATGTTCCCCGGTCCCATACAAAGAAAGGGGAACATAGGACCCGGGGAACATAGGTACTCTCCTGTACTAGGCACAGATGTTTATGTGAAATACAATATGCAAACGGCAAATTCAACATACTCATCCACGCTCAAGCACTCACACGCACACAAAGGCCTACACAGCGCCACTAGCCGCGGAGGTGAGGTTGAGTGACGTAACTTATACAGGAAGAACTTTGGTATAAGCAGATTCTTTAAGTATAGAGATATGCCAACATAATAGGTTTCTATGGGCACCTAACGTGACCAGGTTCCGGTCTGCCTAAAGGGGCGTGTCATAATGCTCCTAGCATTGAATAGAACAGTCCTCAGGTCTGCCTAGGTCTGCCTAAAGGGGGATTTCCCCTCCAATAATAGAACCCGGAAACAATGGGCCAATGGAACCTCTCTCTCTCTACTATAAGCGACCACACGTACCTGCGCTCCTGCTTAGTGCCTTCAGTGCATCTCGCACACAACACACAACGTGCATGCTCCTTTCCTTCATAACCCACCCCAACCCCCTCATCAGCGTCCAGTCAGTGTGTGTGTGCATGCATGCCGTTTCATCGTGACCTCTTGGTGATGTGTAAAGGCTCAGGGGTCCGTATCTCGAAAGCGTCTTTGCTAACGACGGTAGCAACGTTTTTCGTAAGAGCGACTCAACTCTCTCTCCACAGCGACGCTCACCACTAAATCCAAGGGAATGGTAAGACAGTCTTAAGACGGTCTTAAGACGGTTAGCAACGACAAGAATCGAGAAACGGACCCCTGATCAGTTCTGGTGGTTGTGTTTTGTTTCTTGATTTGTTTATTTTTGTAACCATTGTTGACATGGTAATTGTGTTTCAACAGGCCCCGCCAGCAGCAGGCATGACTTTGTACAACCCCGCCCAATTTTCACAGGTAATTAGTGCAAATAATTCACAGAATTTTTTCATGTGGTGTAATTGTGGGGGTAAATCGTAAAAAGTTTTTAGATATGGAAAGTGGTAGCCTGGTTCATACCAGACGGAAGCTACACAAACAACGTCTGGTGTGAACCAGGCTAGAAAGTGGTAGCCGGCTCTCTCCAAATCGTCTGGGTCATGACTATGACCACGGTTCCCTTAGCAGGGACCAGATCTAACACATGGGACGTGACGTATGCACGGATCCAATCGAAGCACTTTCTACTCACGCCGAATGGCTGAGAGGCTGTCAGTCATCCACTGAGCCCGCCCTTAGGGCATAAATAGCTGGGTATGACGCAGCCTCGGCCTCTTTCAATACTGAGCATTATGCCCAGCAAGGCACTGTAATCGCAACGCAGTGTTAGATCTGGTCCCTGCTAAGGGAACCGTGGTCATAGTCATGACCCAGACGTTCCCTATCGCAGTGGACTGCGATCTAACACATGGGACCGTATCCCATCACGCGTGAATTACAGTGGAGGCCTAAGCACCCACCTTATGGGCTTATTATTAATAGGGGTAAATGCAGGGATAATATGTGGTGATTAAGCACATTAGAGACCAACATGTTATGCATTTGTTACACTTCCAAAAAGGGTTGTAAATCTGGGTAATCACAGGTTCACTGCTCCCAGAACACCCTGCAGAAAACTAGGCTCACTCACATCTAACATGTAATAACGAATGAATGTGTGATGAGAATTCCAACTGGCTGCTCTGCATATCTCTTCTATGGAGACACCCTTCAGTAGGGCCCAAGAAGAAGAGACTCCTCGAGTCGAATGAGCGCGCAGTCCCTCTGGAGCTTCCAGAGACTGGCTGCTGTAAGCCAGCTCAATGGTTTCCACTATCCAGCGTGATAGGCTTGGTTTTGACAGTGGCCTACCCTTAGCCTGAGTGCCAAAACACACAAATAACTGATCAGACTGCCTGAAAGACCTGGTGCGCTCCACATAGCAACGCAGAGCCCGCACCGGGCACAGTTTGTTCAACTGCTCCTCCTCTGCTGATGCAAAGGGAGGAGGTGAGAAACTGACTAACTCAATGACTTGATTACGGAAGGGAGTAGATACTACCTTGGGTGTGTATGCGGCATTTGGACGCATAATGACCTTATCACCTGCTCCGGAGAACTGCATACAAGTCGAGCTCACTGAGAGAGCTTGAATGTCACCTATGCGTTTTGCTGACACCAGGGCCAGCAAGAAAGCTGTCTTTAGGGAAACAAGCTTCATGTCCACCTCACTCAGGGGCTCAAAGGGAGGCCCAGTAAGAGCACGTAACACTACTAACAGATCCCATGAGGGCACCAGCTGTTTGTGAGGGGCCCTGAGCCGTCTCACCCCAGCCATAAATCGTGACACCAGAGGGTGGTTACCAGGTGTTGCACCACCTATGCCCACATGACAAGCAGAGATAGCTGCCACATACACCTTTAGTGTAGAGGCAGCCTTACCATCATCAAACATGTGCTGCAAAAAATCTAATATGACACCTACAGCACAGTTGATGGGGTCATGACCCCGTGAGATACACCACTGCTCGAATAAACGCCATTTCAGCGTATAGAGAGAGCGAGTTGATGGAGCCCTAGCACTCTGAATAGTATTGACTACTGCCTCAGATAGTCCTGATGCTAACAGCCTTCCCCTTTCAGGTGCCAGGCCCTGAGCTGCCACAGCTCCGGCCGGGGGTGCCATATGGATCCTCCCGCCTGTGACAGCAGGTCCCTCCGTGAGGGCAACTCCCATGGCGGCTGTACTGACATCCTGTTCAACTCTGCGACCCATGGCCGGTTCGGCCACAAGGGGGCTATTAACAACAGTTCTCTCCTCTCCTCCATGACTCTGCTCAGCACCTGAGGAATTAGAGGCACTGGAGGAAATGCATAAAGACTTCCGCCCGGCCACGGATGTGCCAGTGCGTCCACCCCCAGAGGTGGGTCGTCTCCCCCCAGAGAGAACCAAAGCTGACAGTGTGTGTTCTGTCTCGTGGCAAACAGGTCCACTTCGGCTTTGTAGAACCGCCGCCATACCTGATCGACCAACAGAGGATGGAGGCGCCAGTCGGCCGCCTGCGGGTTGCCCCTTGAGAGTAGGTCCGCTCCACAGTTGAGGTGACCTGGAATATGAACTGCTCTGAGAGACAACAAGTGATCTGCTGCCCATAGCAGTAAACCGTTCGCCAACCGGTGTAAAGCCAGGGAGCGCACGCCCCCCTGGCGATTTATGTATGCCATGGCCGTGGTGTTGTCTGTCCTCACCAGAACATGATGGCCTTTCACCACTGACAAAAAATACAGTAGGGCTAGAAACACTGTCTGCAGCTCCAACACATTTATATGAGCTTTGGCCTGGGCTGCAGACCAACGACCGTTCACCGATCTCCCGTTGCAGACTGCCCCCCAACCAGTTGTAGACGCGTCGGTCGTAATCACCACTCGGTGCGTCACTATGCCTAGAGACGCTCCCGCACTGAGAAATTGGGAGGATCTCCATATTGTGAGGGCCTTCCTGCACTTTGAATTCACTACTATTTTGCGGTATTTGTCTTTGGAGGGGTTGAGCTTCAGAGACAGGTACCACATTTGAAAAGGCCGCATGCGCAGTAGCCCCATTGGCAGGGAGACTGCTGCTGCTGCCATCATTCCCAGCAGCCTCTGGCAGAGGTGAGATGACACCCATTGGCCTATTCTGAATTGGGCCACACAGGTCTTGATTGCGGCTGCTCTCTCCTGAGAGAGGTGAGCTGTCATAGTCACAGAATCCAGTGTCATGCCTAGGAACTGTGAAGTCTGACTTGGTTTGAGAACACACTTCTTCCTGTTTATCACAAATCCCAACTGGCCTAGGTGTGCCTGCACAAGACTGGCCTGCTGTGCAGCTAACTCTTGCGAGTGGCAGCAAAGAAGGCAGTCGTCTAGAAAGTTGAACAAGCGCACCCCCTGCTGGCGTAATGGTGCGACTGCCGCTTCCAGACACTTTGTGAACAGAAAAGGGGATAGGGCTAGACCGAATGGGAGACGCGAAAACTGATATGCTTTCCCTCTGAATGCAAATCTGAGAAATTTCCGATGCCTTGGCACCACCTTTATGTGAAAATATGCATCCTTCAGGTCTATGGTTACAAACCAGTCGTTTGGTTTCACAAATTGAAGGAGCTGGCGGTTGGTCAGCATCCTGAATTTTCTTTTCATGAGTGATTTGTTCAGCCTCCTTAAATCTAAGATTGGCCGAAATCCCCCGCCTTTTTTCGGGACAAGAAAATACCGGCTGTAAAAGCCTGCGTTTTCTTCCCCTTGTGGCACCATCTCTATTGCCTTTTTCAACAACAAGGAGTCTATTTCCTCCTGTAGGAAAGGGACCTGACCCTCCCGAACTATTGTTTGAATCACCCCGCTGAATTTTGGTGGGGGGCGAGCAAACTGAATTGTGTAGCCCACTGAGACAGTCTTCAAAACCCAGGGTGATGCCTGTGCGCATTTGCGCCAGTTTTCCACGCATGCCTCTAGGCATGGCATGGAGTCTTTTAATTGGTCGGGGACGCTCCCGCTCATCGCCAAACCTTTTAATCTTTGATTTAGACTCAATTGGTCGGGGTTTTCCCCGCTCATGGTCAATTTGTCTATATTCGGCTTTATTCCCGCACCGTCTAAGGAGGGGGTCAAGCTCTGAGGGCAGCTTGTCACACTGTTTAGGTAAACATGGGTGAGAGAATGCTGTTTTAATATTGGATGCAGAGAGGGGGACAAAACATTTTCTGTTTGTGTGTGTGGTGCTTGTGGAAACTGACACAACGTGCTTGACATGAGCGGTGCATGTGAGCAACGGGCAGTCCTTTTTCGCTGAGGGGAAAACTCCTCCCCCCCCCCCTCTCTTCAGGACGTGATCCTCAGGTCCGCGTCCTGTTCGCACCACCACGGCGGGCAGTAGCCTGGCGCGGGACGAACGGCGCTCTCTGCTGCTGCTGCTGGGGTGCTGGCTGTGGGGCCTGTGGCTGAGGCTGGGGCGGCGGCCTAAACGGGTGTCGCTGCCATCCTCTCCTTGCCGGCATCTTAGCTGGAAGAGCTGGAGAACGGGATCCACTCCCCCGCTTCATGCCAGGAGCTGGTCCACCCGGGGGGCCCCGGGGTTCACCTCTGCTGCGTGGCATCCAGGCCATGAAAGCCTCCCGGCTTTTCTGCTCCACCTCAAATTTAGCAGTCATTGTCCCCACAGCATCACCAAACACTCCTTCAGCACTCACCGGGGCATCTAGGAGTGGGGCCTTCTCCCGTTCCGACAGCTGTGCCAGGGACAGCCACAGAGAACGCTGTGTTGCTACTGCCGCCCCCATAGCACGGCCCACTGCCTGAGATGAACAGCGCGTGAGGCGGAGAGACAGGTCAGTCGCCCTGCGCAGTTCCACCACCAACTCACTCTCAGCATCCAGCGTATTAGACAGCTCCGTGAGTAGCTTGGCCTGATATCTCTGCAGCAACGCCGCTGTGTTGATGGAGCATGCTGCTTGTCCAGCCGCCAGGTAGGACTTTTCAGCGAGAGTGGCCTGGAGTCTGGCCACTGGAGGACGGCAGGAGAGGTTTGCGGCCCAGGCGCAATGCAGGTGAAGAGGGCGACAAGTAACTCGCCACCGTATCCTCCACCTGTGGGAAGGAGAGATATCCACACTCCTTGGCCTGGTCCATATGCATGTAGGCAGCAAAGCCTGGGACTGGGGCACGGGCCGAATAGGGGTTGCTCCAGGTCTTGACTAGCTCCCTGTGCACTTCTGGAAAAAACGGGATTGGGCAGGGCGCCGGTGTTTGGGGCCCGGCGTAGTATTCCCCATCCAGCAACGACATCTCTGTGCTGGGGGGGGTGGGGAGAGGGAGGCCGAGTTTGCTAGCTGCCCTGCTAGCCACCTCGTGCAGCTGCAGACCCAGTGTCCTCGAACCTACCGGGGGAGAGGATGCCCGGGACTCTTCGACCACCTCCTCCTCATATTCACCATAATACCCCTCTGCATCACTGAAGTCCTCTGGCTGTTCCTCCGACTCCTGCCCAAATACCAGCTCTGGCAGGGGCTGGTCGTGGAAGCCACGCGGTAACTCCACCGCCTCGTGGTGCGACCTCACTCTTGCATGTGGGGCTGGTGCAGCTAGCTCCCCTGCTGCCTCGTGGCGTGAACTCCCGCCAGATGGCAAGGTGGGAGCGGGGTTGGCTGTGGCGGGCTCGCGACAGTCATGCCCCTCCATATCGTGATCTGTGCTGCCTTCGGCTGTGGGAATCTCCTCAGCCTGGGCAGCAGCTTCTCTCGCCTCTCTGCGAGTCCAGTAAGCCGAGCGCTTAGTGATTTAGCGAGTGTCAGTTCCGCACAGAATTCGCAGGTAGAACCGCCCGACAGCGCTGCCTCGGCGTGCTCTCTGCCGAGACAGACAATGCAAAATCGGTGCCGGTCCCCTTTGTCCCTGCTGTGCGGGCACTCCGGGTACAGCAGCCTCGACATCCTAGACACACCAGAGAAACAGTTAACACTCACAATCGGTCCGAATTCTAAAGAAAACTACCGAGTGAATGCTCCAGTTAGCTAATGTAGCAACCACTAGCAAGCAGAGCTAACAGAAGTAGCAAACTTGCAAGCTAGAAGCTAATAGCCAAATACAAGAAACAAAAATCAACTCGTGGCACCCAAAGCCTGTGACCAGAGAAAATCCACTCACCGGCTTGAAAGAGTTGAAGCACACGGTTGAAAACTCGAATCTGAGATAAAGTAGTTGCTTGACGGATCACTTCTATCGAAGTATTGAAAGAGGCCGAGGCTGCGTCATACCCAGCTATTTATGCCCTAAGGGCGGGCCCAGGGGATGACTGACAGCCTCTCAGCCATTCGGCGTGAGTAGAAAGTGCTTCGATTGGATCCGTGCATACGTCACGTCCCATGTGTTAGATCGCAGTCCACTGCGATAGGGAACTCTGTAGTTCCATGAGCTCCACTCACTGGTCTGGGACTGTTGCGTGTTGGATTCGTTTTAAGAAGTCGTGACATTATCCGACATATACTGTCCTTGCGGCCAACAACTCATCAAACTCTGTATCCTGTTCCATCACTTTAAACAGTCAATATAGTGTATCTACAATACAATTGCAGTGGAACACCTGCTTTGGCAATTTCCGGGAATTCCGGGAAAAGGCGCTGTAGACCACATCCTTGTCTGCGGCATCAATAGGAAGAGTTACATCGTTGCCGTAGGATCCCACTGTGAAAAGCGGCAGTGAAATTTGTCCATATATGGTCCAACATGGCTGATCTCCTGATTTTGTGCAACCTTCAAAAGGTTCTGGACACAGCGCTAGTTTCCATAGAGGAATTGATAACCGTTTTTGCACATTTTTAAAGCATGTAAAGGGCTGTGTAATTATTACTCGACCTCAAATGGTAACTTATTTCAGGACAATCGCAGAACAGCCAACTTTGTAGAATTAGCACACGTAACCTAGCCATGGTAACACAAACATATGGCAGAGATGGGTTTACTCAGAACCTTTGAGGCTAGCATAAAACCATGTGACAAGAGATCAAAGCATAACCCAACTTTGTTCTATCTATGGCTCTGACCTGTGTGTGGAGCTCTTGGAGACCCCCTGGTGGAGCTGTGTGGAACTACACAGGTCTGGTGAGAGGCGGGCAACAAACGTTTTGGATATCGTCCACAAATGTCTTTCAACAAAACTATCTTCTGTGTGCTCCCCCACCACCCCTCGTCCATTCTTCCCTCCCCCTCCCCTAGGCGGCTCCGGTGGCCACACGTGTCGGGGGGCGGCTGGGCAGACGGAGAGTCTACCCCACACTTAATTGGTGAAGCCCTTATATGGATCCACAGTGGTCAATTATCTTCTTCTTCTTCTTCTATTATCTATTCAGCATAATTAAAATTAAAAAATATATATATATCAGCATCCAATCCCCTCGTCTAATATGCATGTTCTGTTCTTCTGTATCTGCTTTCTTCCTCCCCTTTTTGTTTCCTTGAGAGTGATGTGTGCGTGTATGGGTGTGTATGTGTCGCACGCACACGCACTCATGCACACACACACACTCTCTCTCTCTCTCTCTCTCTCTCTCTCTCTCTCTCTCTCTCTCTCTCTCTCTCTCTCTCTCTCTCACACTCACACTCTCTCACACTCACACTCTATGTAACTGTGCTCCATGTGACTGCACCTTACCTCAGACCTCCACTACCAAGAACTGCTTGCACTATGTGATTTTGCACCTTACTGCACTACCTCATACACACACAACACACTATGCTGCTACTTGATCAACTGGACTAGAATGGACTATGCTGGACTGCACTGTGTGTAGTACAGCATAGCCTTGTCTTAGTATTTTTGTCTTTTACTATTATTATTATTATTGTTATGTGGTCTTCTATTCTATTCTTCCCTATATGTTAAAATGTTATATGTTAAAATTGTTATTATTACTTCAATCAGTTAACCACTTTATCACTTATTGTTACTGGTTCACCACTGGTCCATCACTTTCACTCACCAATTTTAAATGCTCAGTTATTATTTATTACTTAATCACTTTACTGTTATTGGTCCATCACTGTTACAGTCCTGTCTTGCACTTTGATGTCAGTTTGTAAATGTCAGTCCTGTGTATGTCTATGTCCTTTCATGGTGTAGACTAGAGACAGAAAAGTAATTTCAATTTCCTTGTATGACCTGCTGTGCATATGAGGACACTAACAATAAAAGTTGACTTGACTTAGAGTAGAGTAGTAGAGTAGAGTAGAGTAGAGAAACTTTATTGATCCCCAGGGGGAAATTCAGGTGTCAAGTAGCTACATAAAAACAAACACAGACACACACACATGCCAAGAGGTTCCAGATCTGGGCCAGCTCTGGCATCTCAGGCAGTCCAATCCCCAATAATGATGTCCTTCTTAGTGTCCTTCTGTATACTGTTAAACAGTTGAATGGCCCAAGGGACAAAGGACCTCCTTAGCCTGTCTGTCCTGCAGGTGAAAGCACGGAGTCTATGACTGAACAGACTCAGTTGGTTAGTGAAGGTGGCGTTAAGGGGGTGATGCTGATTGTCCATAATAGAGTCCAGTCTGCTCAGTGTTCTGCTCTCAGCTGTTGAGGTGAGTGACTGCAGCTCCATGCCCACCACTNACCCCGCCTTCCTCACCAGTCTGTCAAGGCGTGCAGCATCTCTCTTCCTAATGCGTCCACCCCAGCAAGTCACAGCGTAGAAGAGCACACTGGCCATGACAGACTGGTAGAACATAAGCAGAAGTTGGCGGCAGACATTGAAGGACCTCAGCCTTCTGAGGAAATAGAGCCTTGTGTGCATGTGTGTGAGAGAGAGATTTAGAAGAGTGCCTGTCAGGGTTTTGTTATGTGCAATAATGATCACTAGTAGACTGCATTCTATAATTTGCCCGTGTGTGTGTGTTTATTTTTCCCCTCGTCTCCTGTCAGTCTGCCCATTTCAGGTGTGAGGTAATGGGGTGGGTTATTATGACATCCCGGGGCCCTCTCTTGGCTCCTGCTGTGGTTAACAGTATTGGGAGTGTTGATGTTGGGTTTTTACATATTTATATAAAAAAAGAAAAGAAAAATGCTCTTGTGAAGGGAGGGGATTGGCTGCCCATTGTCTTTTCTCAACCAACCAAACAGAACCAACAGACTTCCATCTCATCCAATCAGATCGTCTTACCCTTCCCAGGAACTTTGTCTAATCATTCTCTAATCACCTCATCTCTGCTCATCTTTTCTTTTCTTTTTTTCTTTTGATTGTGATCTGATTTTTTTTCTTCTTTTTTGTGTTTGGTGTCTCAGAAACTTGTGTATCCCCTGTAATTTCAGTAGAGGTGGATTGTGATATTCCATAAACCCAAAGTATCGCTGTGTTTGAAGGAACAGGAGATCGACTTTCTTAGATGTTTAGAATTGACTGTGAAATTATTGACAAATGTAAAAAAAAAGTGATAATAAAGATATTTTTGCTCTTTAGTACTTTGAAAAAAATGCCTGGTGTAGTTTGTGTGTACATCGTGCATCATTGTGTCTTAATAAATAATTCTCCGTAAAACTCCAAACTTGCTCTCAAGAGGAATGATTAGACCAAGGATATGGATCACTGGAACCATGTTGTATGGTCTGAAGAGACCAAGATCAACAAATTAAACAAATTTGCTTTAGATGGTGTCAAGCATGTGTGGTGGTAAACAAGTGAGTTTGAATTTTTTTTAATGTTATCCTCTCGATAGTCAAGCATGGTAGTGGGACTGACTGACATAGTTCAGGGATGCACGGATGCGGTCAACATTGGAAATCTGAATTAGTCTACACCTAAGAACCATGCATGTCAATATGCACTGTGACTAGGCCTACTGAAGCAGATCATGATACTCTCCATAGGATTGCATTCAAATCTCACACCAATCTATTTAAGCCAGGAGCAGACTCAAAATGTAAAAATTACGGTAAAGAAAGGTTGAAAAGCACACCGATGGCCTCCCTTTTAATCCCTTTTCATTTCGGGATGAATCGAGCCAACACGGTCCCTTCTCTACCGGATTTCAATCTGGAGTGTACTCACTTTTGTGAAGAATGTTCAAACATTAATGGCTGTATTTCTTTCTGAGTGAACAAGAAATTTAAGCGGTTATATATGTTGTTAAAAGGTCACTTATTTGTGTCAAAGTGAAATTTCTTTAAAGGTACACTGTGCAGGAAATGGCCAGAAAAGGTACTGCACCTATGCTGCTCATTGAAACTGGGCTGCCTATTGCCAAATTTGATCTTTACATGGAAGTTTACTAAGTAATAAACAAATATTTTCTAGTATGGTCCAAGTAGAGTCATTTTTGCAGCTAAAAATGGCTATTTTTGGAAATTCAAAATAGCGGACCATGGAGAAGATCCCCCTTTTCATGTATGAAAAGTGCAATTTTCCCAGTCATAATGAATACTTAGAATTTGATGGTGGTGGTAAGTATTCATGAAAAATGTAACATTAGTGAATGGGCAGCATGAATTCTGGAAATAAATAACTAAGAATCTCACACAGTGTCCCTTTAATGCTCTCCCATGAAAAGAAAGATATACTTACAAATCTGAAAAAATGTGAGGGGTGTACTTGTAACGGAGGCTAACTAGAACAGAGTTGGCGTGGAACGTTGGTAAAGCTACCTCCGATAGCCTCATACAGTCTCGTGCCGTTGGGCCGAGAGACTAGTCTCTTGGCCCAGCGGTATCGTACAGTAGGCTACTGTGTCTCCCATTGCCGAACCGTTGTAGTTGACTAGGTCGCACGTTCGATCCCCGAGGGGGGTGAACAGGTGCAAGATGACCTCCGTCACAGTGGTGCCGCTGACCCGGGATGGGAGTGAGGTTTAAGGGGGAGAGTGTAACGGAGGCTAACTAGAACAGAGTTGGCGTGGAACGTTGGTGAACCTCCCTCCGATAGCCTCATACAGTCTCATGCCGTTGGGCCGAGAGACGAGTCTCTTGGCCCAGCAGTATTGTACTGTGTCTCCCATTGCCGAACCGTTGTACTTGACGAGGTCGCACGTTCGATAACCGAGGGGGGTGAACAGGTGCAAGATGACCTGCGTCACATACTGACATGACATACTGTATTCTTTGACTTTCGCAAAGCCTTTGACACGGTCAATCACAATGTCCTCATTTCCAAGCTTTCTCACTTTAATCTTTCGACACACACACACTCTGTGTCAGAGTCAAAGAAGCACATTCCACTTGTGTAATGAACACAATGGACGTGCCACAAGGATCTGTGCTGGGAACTCTGCTCTGCTCAATGCCTACCACAACACTGTAGACTAATGTGTACAGATGTGTACAGATGATACTAACCTGTCTTACTCTGAATGTCAGTCAGACAAAGGGCATGTTCTTCTTTAAAAACAAGGGGCAGACTCCAACAGCAAATATTAAAACTAGACATGAATTCATTGATATAGTTACTGAATTCACATATCTTGGTGTTACACCTAACCTCAAATTTTAGACATAGGCCTATAATATCATCACTTCCTATGGATGTAGCCATCCTACATCCTATGCATGGTCTCATCTTTTCACACATTTCATATTGCATTACCTGTTGGGGTGTTTATTTTTCACAATTGCTCTAAATAAAAGAGTGTGTGACACTGGGCGTAAACTAGGCTATAGTGCAGAAGTGGATAGAAGAGCTAAACCTCCATTATGGGCTTATATATATGGTCCCACAGCTTATGCCTGCTGGCCCATGTTCCCACACTTCTAAGAGTTTATTCAAATGTAGGCCCTATATGGCAAGGAGAAAGGCATGTTCTCTTAGTTTACTCGGAAATGTGGGAACATGGATTTGTAGAACATAGGGCGTATATTTGAATAATTTCTTTAAAATGTGGGAACATGGAGCAGCAAGAATAAGCAGTGGGACCAATGAGATTTGGGACCAACGGGATGGGACCAATGGACTGTGGGAACATAGAGCTGACCCCGGGGAACCTGCATGATAAACGGCTTATAATAATTGGTTTATTATGGTAATCTTTATGAGAAATCCGATTCGCAGAGGTAGGTTTTTAGATTTCTCAAGACATAGTATAGGCCTAGGCTACACACCTTTAACAGCTTATTACCGGGTTATTGACATTATAGAATAGCAGCCAATCACAAGCTTTGAATTCCTGGTTAGTGTCACACACTTGAGTGGAACTCATGCAACCGATAGACTGCATGTAAACAATAAACAAAACCTGATTGTTGTGGTAGGCCTAATGTAAAATCACTGTCTGCTGCTGTCAGTTATGGACCATTCATAATTCAAATATTCAAAAAGCTTTATTGTCAAACCGGCTGTTGCCATGATAGAACATTGTGTTTGAAGGGTAGGCTCTGTGTGTGTGTGTGTGTGTGTGTGTGTGTGTGTGTGTGTGTGTGTGTGTGTGTGTGTGTGTGTGTTAGAGAGAGAATCACCATATTTTTTTCTTCCATGGCCTCGCTCAAGCACTATAGTTCATGATGAAATTTTCACCTGAACACTCAGGAAATGTGAATACCCAGCCAAACACATTTTCAAAAGAGCCCCAATAGGCCAATATAAAATGACATCTAACACATATTTCACTGTTCTGATAAAAAAAAAAATGAATACCCGTTTGTGGATTTATATTGGTGAGGCTTTCTCAATTAGGTCTAGCCTACAACAGCATATGGTTCGCCATCTTGCAAAAAGAACAAGGCCTAGGCTATGGGTGCATCCCAATATGTGTCCTTGCCTCCTCCACTTGTGCTTGTCTCCTCGTCCCGCCTCCTGGCCCCTCCTCCGTGGAGAAAACTATAAAGTTTCCCAGCTGTCAGCCTCGCCACAACAACTTTTGAGGGACTGTTTTTCATTCACCATCCCAATTGCAAATGAGAAAAAGACTTTACAATTGAGCTTTTGCAAGATATTGAAATATAATGCTGTTGTCAGTGATGTCATCATGACGAGAAGCAAGTGGAGGAGGCAAGTGGAGGAGGCAAGGTCACATATTGGGATGCACCCTATGTCTAGTTCAGTGGTCACCAACCTTTTTATGCCCGAGATCCCTAATCTCTGCCTAGATATCAAGCAAGATCTACCTCTTGAAGCGTTGACAGAAATAAAAATCCAGTCAAGATGGTTTCATGCTGAGGCTTTCAATTTAGCCTTATTTTAGTTTAATAAGATTATGATCAATACATACTTATTAGTAACTAGTAATTGTATTGCTACGGGAGTCAATGTCATGGCGATGATGACTGAACAGTCATGTAGGCTACTGTTTAGGCCCGAATATAAGACAAGCCTGAATAAGATCTGGTGACGCCAGTTTTTGGCCCAGCCCTTTCTGAGATATGAGCTATTCTAATGGGGGCAAATTTTGTTTACATTTTTAAAAAAATGAGCATAGGGCTATTCCAAATATTTTCCCAAAATGTATCGCTGTTTGCTAGCTGTCTGCTGATGTTGCATAACCTTTTGGATGTTTTTGGGAATAAATAAAAATGTTTTTTGAAATGTAAACAAAAGTTGCCCCCATTACAACACGAAAGGTCTGCATGGGTTGAACGTAACGTCCTTAGGTCTTCTACGAAAAATCCCCAGGTACCGCACGAAACGCCCCATGCCTTCTACGAATGGTCCAACGTTTTGTTCGAATGGTCCCCTCTCAACAATTCATTAGACGAATCGTCTCGAATTCGAATAGCTCATATCTCGGAAAGGGCTGAGCCAAAAAAGGCAGCGTCACCGTGTACTGACAAGTCAAGGGTAGCGTGAGCAATACAACAGCACATTGAAATTGGCAGGAGGGCAAAACACTGATAGGGCCCCCCATACAGCCTGCCTAGGTCACTGTTGGGCCCCACTATCAATACGGGAGGGCCCAGGGGCAAATGCCCTGCTCACCCCTCCTATAGCTCCGCCCCTGATTGGCTTTCCCCCCAAAGTTATCCCATAAAAGGGGCGTAATTGTCATAGCAGGTAAGTCTTTCACTCATAGAGGTAGAAAATAACACTAGAGAGGACACAGCAATTTGCGACAGCACTGGGAAATGGCAGCTGGAGCTTCCCAACTTCCGTAGGTAGTGTAGGCAATGCAAGTCAATGGAGAACACGCCCACCCCTGTCAAGAAATTGACTAAAACTGTGTAAATATGAAGTAACACTTTAATCAAAGACCAGATTTGAAATGTCAGTTTAAATATCTACTTAAATCATATGAGTCGATAAAATACATTTAAAAATCAAATAATATATTTTATGAACAAAGTTAGCAACACAGTTCAAATATTGTCCTTGTATAGTGTGTTGATGGACATTTTCACATGATTAAGCCATTTTTGACAGAGGTGAGCCTCGTTCTCCGTTAATTTCCATTTCTCTGATCTACCTACAGATAATGGCTGCTACAGATTGCCGTAAAAAGGGGGGCGGGGTCCTCTCTAGTGTTATTTTCTACCTCTATGCTTTCACTTCTCACATTCTGTGCAGTCCTAGCATACCACTATTCCAAGGTCCTTCAAGTCTATATTCATCATGCACCCCCTTCCCTGACAATATTGACCTGCTCCTGATAGGGGCTAACAAAACAGGGAAATTTGTAAGCTTTCTTTGTTTACCAAGTGTTGTTCATATTTCACATGGTCAGTGTTATGTACATGTTGGCTATTGCAGTAGATATTGAATGCAAAAACTACTTTACGTTTTATGCACAGACCTTTTCAAATGATGATTAATGGCAGAGATATTGTTAAGTCAAGCCTCCATAAACCTGCTTGGACTCAAGGTAGACTGATATTATTATTATTATTGTTATTTTTTAAGTACGACATGCTTGGTTGGTACATTTAATTTTATTATAAACAGAGCATTCTCAAAATATAATACACGCCATTGCAGATGTGACACCAAAAGTTGCCGAGATGCAGCAGGTCTTCCCATGATTACTTTTTTTTGCTTTCATTATAAGCCACATGCTGATAACAAGAGGGAGTATTTGATGGTTCCCATCGCTGGTTTGGCAAAACAGCAACTCAGAAGCAGGTACAGTTCATGAAATCGTCCAGGTTTTATTAGACCAACAGCACAGCGTTGATACAGCCATCGTTCTCAGGATTGTTTGTTACCTGGGCATATTTACCTGAAACACAAAATCATAGAGTTTGTGTGACTTTTGAGACCACTTCAAAAACAACATTACTCAACATTTTTGAGGTTAACGCATCAGCATCTTACATAACTAGATTGTTCATTGACGACAGTGTGAATGAAAGCTCTTTCTTGGCCCTCTAGTGGTCTACAGGGGAAAACAATAATTTGGACAAGTCTCAACATGTGCTGTACAGACCATGGCGACAGGGGCAGTGGTGTAATGGTGCATTCACACCAACGGCGTGGACGTCCACAGTACGTCCACTTCACGTGTCCGTTATCAGTCCGAAACGGTTAGAATGCATGAAACAAATCATGCCTTGCACACAGGAACGCGGTGTAAGCGTGGCGCATGTCCGTCCCGACCGGACATGTCCGCGTTGCACCTTGAAAATAGAACTCGAATCTATTTTCCTGCGCGGACGTCCGCGTTCAATGCGCGGCTCCCATTGAAAATGAATAGCTGCTGCCCGCAGATAGAACATGGACGTTGACTGCAGTGTGAAAGGCAGCCCGTGAACCTCTCGGACTCGCACTGCTCACTGAGACGTTAAGGAAACGTGTAGGGATGCACCGCACCCGATACTGCTCATTATACTCGTACTCGTACTCGTCAAGCACTTGCCGATACCAGTAACGATACTGCTATTACACAAAACAATGCTAAATCTTGTCACATTCTGTGGACTTGAAAGCAGCATGGAAAAGTGCCAACTCGTACATTTACTAACATTTAAATCTACATGGAAATGGACAATAAAAATATCACAGGTGGAAAAAAAACAAGGCCATGCATTTATTTTCATTTTATTTTGGTGGTAAAAGGTATCGGTATCGGCAACTACACACATTATTAATGTACTCGTACTTGTATCGGTTTTCAAAAAAGTGGTATCGGTGCATCCCTAGAAATGTGTCGTCTGTACCGTAAAACAGGGCCTGAGCGCTGTGTATTTGGTTGGAGGGGGGACACACCGGCAGTTTTTGTTCACATGGACTTACCCCAGATGACCTTTCCGCCTTGTGTGACGAGACCCAGTTCGCTGACGTTGACTTCGACGACTGTTCCCTTGGTGATGACACCTAGTGTTGTGTACAGGGGCGAGGAGGGGTTCTTCTTCACGCCCAGGATGGGCAGGCAGAATGTGGCCTTTAGCTCTGGGTGCGTCACATGAGCCTTTTTAAATCGGAGACCCTGTATGGGGCGGGGGAAGGAATATCACAAATCATACTTTAGTTTGTTAATTGACGTTTGTGCATGAAACAACAAGTGTATATAATGCAATACTGAAGGCTCAAAATGAACCCAATAAAACCGGGAAAAACATCTGCATGTATTTACCTTTAATACGAACTACAACATCTATGCACATTTGCCTTTTAGAGCGTTGACAGTTCTGTTACATTTTTCAGACCTGTTAGGTCCGTTAGAAGTCTCAATAACTTTAGTTTTCTATACAACTTTTTGATTGTCTATCAGAGAAAAGAGCGGTCGTCAAATTTTTTAAATAAATTAATAAAGAATTAATTTTTTATAAGTCTGTGTACCATAGGGCGAATGAAGCGCTCGTATTTGGGGGGTTTACGTGTGAAGCCGTCTCCTACGAAGCAGACTTTGGTGACCATGCGCTTCCAGGCCTTCTTCTGCCTCTTGCCCGTACGCACCACCTTCAGCACCTCCGTCTCCCCTTGGGCCCGCACCTTTGGCAGCGGCACCTCCCATTTACCCTGAAAACACACAACAAGAACAACAACACGTTTCCATTACTGTCATTCATAAATGATGAATTTCACCTGAAGAGGGTCGGATGACCGAAACGTATTAAAATTAACTTTCTGGTGGAATGGACAGTGTGAGGGATCTTTCTTACACATCATTCAATGTTCAAGACTTAAGATTCTTTTATTGGTTTCAAAGGAAATCCATCAATTATTTTTTTTCCTGGACTGTATGAGCAGACTCCTTAAAGTTTGCTTGGTGAAAGCCCTTTTAGTTCAGAGCAAGTCAATCTGTTGATTTGAGGAATTTTCTTGTACTGTTAAATTTCATAACTCCAACAAGATTGTATAGTGTACTACTACACTAACATATTCAGGACACTTCTCATGATACAAAAGCCCGGGCCAAAGACCAGTAATAATTCAACACAGTAATTCACACAGTATTTTCAAAGAGGTAAGAAGCTTAAGTAATCACTGGACTGGATTTCAAAGCGAATACTCACGGCTTTCTCCTTCCTCTTCTGTTTGATCATGTTTGAGAGGACCTTGGCCCGTGACTGACCCTCTCTGTCCAGCAGGTACGCTGGCACGGCTCCCTCTGGTGTCTTCTCATCATCTTTCTGTTTGCTCTTTCTCTGTTCATGCATCTTCAGGCTATATGAAACAAACAACCACAAACAAATAAGTATTATGTTTACCACCAATACATAAAAGAGCGAATGACGCATTATTTAGGTGTACAGTAAATTGCGATATAATCATAAAAACCAGCTGAAGACCATACAAGATATGCATATGGGGAATGAATGACTGCTCTTTTCATCTCAAGTTTTCTGTAAGTTATCAAAACAATTATTAACATCAAAGTGTCTCTTAGCAGCTATTACACCTGATCAGCTCATCTCCGGCAGCTGTAACTGTGCTGATCATTCCTTCACATCAGGCCATATGCCCATGGGGACCCAGGTTCAAATCTGGCCTGGGTCATTTCTCAACGCTACCCCATCTCTCTTTATCTCTCTCATTTCCTGCCACTCTTTCACTGTGATGTCTATAATGGGCATAAAAAGCCCTAAAATATCTTATATAAAAAAAGTTCCTCACGTCTTCTTCATCTGGATCTTCTCGGCATGTCGTTGTTTGTGGTAGAGTTTGGCCTTGAGGCCGATCAGCTTGCGTGCCTTGTGTGAGCGCTCGTGCGCCTCACGGCTCTCCTTCTTCCTCTTTTTCTCATGGTGGTCCAGGCGGTAGCCGTGTCGCTTACGGTGCAACTCAATGTGCTCGTTCTGAGGCTGGAAACAAGAGGGGGAAATAAACCACGTCAGCTGTTTATCTCTGGCTTCATCTTGAAAAATCTTTAATAGTGGTACATCTAGAAAGAAATGATTTATATTTCACTCCAGGGGGATAGATGCTATTTGACTAAACAGTACAAGGTGACGTGGTCTACAATTGAGATAATGCTTCAGGTAAACATTACCAGCTGCCATAGCAGTCTAACTTGTTACCCAAAACGTTGATACGTGGGAGAGTTTGATGCCTTTTTATAATTTGCCACTGATGACATGGAAAAGATACCAATGCAAACAGCCGTCTGCTTACAGTGTCAAGTGGATTACATAACACGGTTCAACACACAATGAGTACAACTAATTTTGATCATTTGAATTTTGATGTTTTGAAAATAACATTAATCTTATTGGCATGATGTTTTACAATACCTTTATTTACATGTTGTAAATAAATCATATTATTTTGTTTGGGCTACATGAAGTTACCTCCAATTGTATGTAATCCTGTATGGTTCTACAGTACATACAAGCACAGGCATAAGAATCATGATACATTGCGAAAGATTTGACAGTAACAAAGTTACGTTCAGTGGGGTATTGTTAAATGATACAAATACGTTACATTGTAAGAACTAACATCCTTGACGTCAACGTATCTTTTTGTTTACTTGTGCTTGATGTAAACTCAGATGATTGATCTTAACTTACATCTAAAATAAATTACAGGCGTTTACACCAGAACTAACAGACTGTTCTATTATATTAACTCTTCAGTACAGGCAAGAACAAGAAGATTCACAGTCTGATGTTCCTCCGTCTGCATACAGGTATACTCCACTCGCATATGCCACCACGTTTTGTTTGTTAGCATGATTTGCTAGCTTTCTTAAACGGTGTTTACGATGGGATATAGAGAGTTTGTTTACACTTACCATGTTTAATCTTGATGTTCACGTATTCCAACGAAAGATGTAAGTCTTTTGATGTTAAAAAGACGAGTTGGAAGAGTTTATTTTAATACTTGTTTTACAGGCTCGGTGTCAGATGTTTCTCCACCGGATGCCCAAACTTAAGAGGAAGTGTTCATGTTTAACACGTCCGTCTGAATATTTTGCACATTTTCTGTTTAACAGTCTAAAACCTAATACGCGACATTTAGCATGTATATATATATATATATATATATATATATATATATATATATATATATATATATATATATATATATATATATATTATCTTTTACGTCCGTGTAAAATGTTATGTGACAAGAAATTGTGTATTACCCCCAAAAGACAATATATAGCCGAAATCCACTACTCTAGTGGAACTATCATGCTAAACGTTCGGCAGTCGGATGTATTTGACCGACGTACAGACCCAGACATGTCTGAAAAACTTGCCATGAAAAAGCCTGGGACGCCTTCTAAAGAGGTTTGTGTACTGTTTTGTTTTGTGTTGCCAACGACACAACAATAAAGGGAAGAAATAAATCACTGTTCTGTATGCAGACTAAATTTGGTAAATGTTGAACGTTAGGGAAATTGTTGACAGACTGAGATTGTCCCTCACGCCTCCGACGTAAACACGTTGTTGGATACAACAGTCCGACTCCATTTCTTCTTTGAAGCTATTACATTACATTACCGTCTTGTAAAATCACATCTCTTAATGTCTCTCTTACAAAAACTTTATTTTGTTTTCGACAGGGTCAAGAAAGAGTCGACTGGAAGAAATGGAAATCAGAACGTGAGTGTACTTTGGTGGGTTGTTAACTACTTCTGATTTATTGACATTGTATTGGTACCAATGACTGGTGGTCCATGTATGTAGGGAAGGAGCAGCAGCGCAGGCGGAAGGAGGAAAAACTGATAACGCAGCTAGAGAAGCAGAAGATGAAAGAGTTGGAGGAAAAAAAGACTCAAGCAGCAGACGAGGAGCAGAGTAATGGTAAGCTGTTAATCTTTCACATTTTACATTAGCTGATAATATGATTATTATGTCGAAATAGTCTACATATTCTGGCCTGTTTTTTTGTAAAGGAAGATGGTGATTTCAGGCCTCTGTCCTCTGACATACTGTTGTCTGTTGCTATTGTCAGGTCGCTCATATACGCTGAGCATAGCACTACCAGGATCTGTTTTGGACAATGCACAGTCACCTGAGCTGCGAACATATTTAGCAGGGCAGATTGCGCGCGCCTGCACTGTCTTCTGTGTCGATGAAGTAGTTGTGTTCGATGAACATGGGGAAGAAGCAAAGTAAGTGTCAGCCTTTTGTCTGACTAGGACATAAACTGTTTTAAAGGACTTTCACATCTCTCAAAATTGCTGTACCATAGCTTGCAGACTGGACTTGTTCCTAAAATGTGTTATTTATGACTTGTCACTTGTATTCATTATTGTGTTTAATGAATGCCTTTTATTTAAGAAACACGGAAGGAGAGTACAAGGGGGTTGGGAAGAAGGGGAAAGCGTGCGTCCAACTGGCACGCATTCTTCAGTATTTGGAGTGTCCGCAGTAAGTATGGTTGTCTCTGAATTCCACTTGTGAACACTTAAGTGAAACATGCCCCTTAAATTGGGTTTGTTTTCCATTTACCCTAAAATTCTGTTGCTTCCACTTTTGCAGGTACTTGAGGAAAGCGTTTTTCCCCAAGCATCAGGATCTACAGTTTGCAGGTAGGACACCCTTTTCACTTTGCTCTACAGTAGTGTTTCTCAACGGAGGTTCCCCAGGGGGCGTTGTTGGGCTCTAGGGCACTGTTTCCCAACCTTTTTTGTCCTGCATACCCCCTAAGCCATTTTGTCATGTGATGAGTACCCCCTCGCCCTCACATATGACATGTGTCCTCTATCCCAATGTGACTACACTCAATATATTTGCTATTATTACACGTACCCCTGGTTGGGAAACACTGCTCTAGGGGGCGTTGAGAAAGATACAACTGAGAGGGGGCAGTGCTTAGTTGCCATTGGGGGGCATTAGTCGATTTAATTTTTTAATACTAAGGGGGGCATTGTCAGTCTTACCATGATGTCAAGGGGATGTTGGGAGGCTTGAGATGAGGCCAAGGGGGCGTTTCTTCAAAAAAAGGTTGAGAACCACTGCTCTACAGTCACTACCTACTGAAGTGAAACCCAAACTGAGAAGCTCCAATTCCCATTGTCATTTTGCCACAGCACTCCACAGCACACAAGTGCACACTGTACACATTAAATAGCATGTACTTTGTATGCCACAACCAAGTAAGGGGGCAGCCCCCAATGGTGCCTGAAAGGCAGCAGGAGTACCATGCTCAGGGTACCTCAGTCATGGAAGAGGATGGCGGAGAGCACTGGTTAATTACTCCCCCCACCAACCTGGCAGGTCAGGAGTCGAACCGGCAACCTCTGGGCCACAAGTCTGACACCCCCTTACCCATGAATGCACTACTGTGTGTTGGGACTGAATTGATTTTAAGGGGAAAATAATAATAATAAAAAATAGATTTAAATATTACGATTTCAACTTCATTAGAAAAATGTAAAGTGTGTGAGTGACTTTGTGTTCGTCTGATGGCAGGCCTTCTGAACCCCTTGGATAGTCCCCATCACATGCGTATGGATGAGGAGGCAGACTTCCGGGAAGGACTGGTCCTTGACAGGCCGTGCAAGGCAGATAAGGGCTCCTACGTGGACTGTGGCATGAGAAAAGTGAGTGCTTTCATAACACAATTTCAACCCTGGTGCATTGTCACAGTCATAAAAAACAGATTTGGTGCTTTGTTACATACAGTGGTGGCCAAAAGTATTGGCACCCCTTCAATTCTGTCAGAAAATGATTGCAATGCAACCACAAATGCTTTGTTATTAATATCTTCATTTGTTTGTCTTGCAATGAAAAAACACAAAAGATAATGAAAAAAAGTCAAATGAATGACCATTTTACACAAAACTCCAAAAATGGGCCGGACAGAAGTATTGACACCCTCAGCCTAATACTTGGTAGCACAACCTTTAGACAAAACAACTGAGAACAACCACTTCTGGTAACCATCAATGAGTTTCCTACAACGCTCTGCTGGAATTTTAGACCATCCTTGAGGTGATTTGAAGGGTGTGTTCTCCACATTGCCATTTTGAGATCTCTCCATAGGTTTTCTAAAGGATTCAGGGGTGGACTCCTACATTATGCTGCAAAATTTGTTGATAGTCTTCAGACTTCATAATTCCATGCACACGGTCAAGCAGTCCAGTGCCAGAGGCAGCAAAGCAACCTCAAAACAACAGGGAAACTCTGCCATATTTGACTTTAGGGACTGTGTTCTTTTCTTTGAAGGCCTCATTTTTTCCTGCTAACTCAAATGAATAGAGGAAAAATAAATGAGGCCTTCATGTGGAGAACACACCCTTCAAATCACCTCAAGGATGGTCTAAAAATCCAGCAGAGCGTTGTAGGAAACTCATTGATGGTTACCAGAAGTGGTTGTTCTAAGTTATTTTGTCTAAAGGTTGTGCTACCAAGTATTAGGCTGAGGGTGTTAATACTTCTGTCCGGCCCATTTTTGGAGTTTTGTGTAAAATGGTCATTCAATTGACTTTTTTTTCATTATCTTTTGTGTTTTTTCATTGCAAGACAAACAAATGAAGATATTAATAACAAAGCATTTGTGATTGCAATCATTTTCTGGAAGATAATGAGTATTATCTGACAGAATTGAAGGGTGCCAATACTTTTGGCCAGCACTGTACCACTCAAAAAGAAGCTTTTTTGCCTGATGTGTGTTTCTGGTGTAACGTAGGAGGTTCGGATTGACAAACAGCTGAAGCCAGGACTAAGGGTTACAGTGAAACTCGACAAGAATCAAGACTCTGGTAAGTGATACAAACATTAGATATGAATGATACAGCTGAACATTTGTATGGGTCTTTACTTTCCATTTTGTCATGCTGCACTGTTGCGTGTGTGTGTGTGTGTGTGTGTGTGTGTGTGTGTGTGTGTGTGTGTGTGTGTGTGTGTGTGTGTGTGCGTGTGTGTGTGTGTGTGTGTGTGTGTGTGTGTGTGTGTGTGTGTGTGTGTGTGTGTGTGTGTGTGTGTAAATACAGTATCTAATGTGTGTGTTTGTCTGTCTACATGTGTGTTTGTGTGTCCAAAGTACTGAACCAAAGATATTTAGGTGTACTTTCACCTCTTCTCTCATGCATGTCTCTATGTGTCTCTCTCCATCCCTCCCTCCCTCTCTTTCTTTCATTCTCCCTCTCTCCCTCTCTCTTTGTGTTTTGAAGGTTGTAAGCGGTATAGAGGTGTGGTGGTGGCTCCTCATGTACCACGTACAGAAAAAGGGTTGTATTGGGGTTACCAAGTTCGACTCGCTTCCTCTCTTAGTAAGTTCCTATGGTGTTTGGAAAATGAATGTTCATTTATACACATATTGCACATAATTGATGAACATAATTTATTTTTCTTTCCATCAGATATAGCCGCATGTTTTCTATTCTTTTATAATATGTAAATTGATGTCCTGTCTCAGGTGCTGTATTCACCGAATGCCCTTTTAAAGATGGCTATGATGTCACCGTTGGAACGTCTGAGAGAGGCAGAAATGCAGACGACGTTACAGTATCCCCATTCAGGTGATTTTTTACTTAATATGAGGTGGAAACCTAACCTTGTTCCCTTGTTCCCTCTGTCAATCATTCATTTATCCATGGGTCATTGATGTTTTAGTAGCAGAAGTGCAACCACACCTAATGGCACTAATGAATAAATTAAATTGTTAATGTTTTTCCTGGATTACATACAAAAATTCATTCCATGTAAACGAAATGCGTTGTAGAACTGATACATACACACAGGAGTGACATTAAATGTGGATGCGCCACACTGAGAGATTCCTTAGCACTGCTTCTTTTATAGTGCCTCCTGTCCTGTTTCTTAAATGCTCTCTGTCTGCCCTCCTCTCTCTCCCACTTAAGCCACATGCTGGTGGTCTTTGGTGGTTTGGCAGGTCTGGAAGCCAGTGTGGATGCTGATAACGACCTGGAAATCTCTGACCCGAGCTCTCTGTTTCACCTCTACCTCAACACCTGTCCCACACAGGGAAGTCGCACCATACGAACTGAGGTGAGTGAGGGAGGAGGGGAAGGAGAGATGGGTTATGCTTAATGTTGTTGAGCTTTTTTACAGTGTACACACATTTAATGTTATGACCGTGATGTAGTTACTATGAAAGTTTTAGATATCGTGCAGTCATGGTGGCAATGTCTTCTGTGTGCCTGGTTAGTATAAGGGTTTTACAATGGCCTTCACTAGCACACATAAGCACATCTGGTTCCATTATTATGTGCATATTTTGTTTTTATTTGCAGACATGTAGTGGGTAATATAAAACTTTATTTATCAGATGTTTATTTATACTTTCAACACGGTTATTCTCCTGAGTAATTTACTTTGAATTCTTTTCATACTTTACAATGATGTTTCACAATGTATTTTGATAGTGTCTTTCTCCTCTGATATTGGGCTGTTTTTGCCTTTTTGTCATTACAGGAGGCCATCTTGATCTCGCTGTCCATATTAAGACAGAAAATTGCTACAGTCTTTCCAAGCTCCTCTGAATAATTATATCAAATGGATTCCACTATCTGTTTTTTCCAGCCACATATTATGTCATGGACCAATGTCTTAAAAAATAAAAGCTTAATAATTATTTCTTACATCATCAGTAATCCTTTTTGAGATTATTTGGATGTGTGTGTTTCGAGATCGTTTTTATTTTACTATGTGAAAAACCTGTAAAAAGCCAAATGTACTGTTAGAAGCCAGCTACTGTAGTGTACATTAGTACTGTACTGTACTGTAGTGTAGTGTACATCTGTAGTGTACATGTAGTGCACATTCCGTTCAGCACTGCGGCGCACTTTCGCTTCCGACATAATTCGGACCTCAAAAACCCAATTTCACCCAAATATTGCATTGATAGTCAATGGGCGGCGCCGACAAAATAGAACTCGTCTCTAATTGCTATCCGACATCGGTGAATGTCCGCGGACATCGGCACCAGTGTGCGTTGTTCTATTGAAAACAATGAAATCGAACTTTTGCCCAGCAGTGCTCAGCACTTTGTCGGAGCCGGTGTGCGGAAGCCCTTACACTGAAAGATTTTATTATTAGACCGCATTTGCCTCGTAAGCCACCTCCATATGAACACTGAGTATTTATGGAGCTATTTCTTTCTTCCTTGAATGTTTTTAGAATGATTTTAAACGTGTTCTCTAGGTCTGCTGTCCCATTTAAAAGAAGGACATTGTTAATGTCAGCACATGCGATTGGGAATTGGGGGAATTTGAAATGGGGTTATACTTTTTGAGGTTATAAGCTTTGGGTCACGTTGACATGGCTCTGAGGGGCACTTGTTACAATTCCCCAAATAAATCTGTCAACATGTCGCTGTCTGTTTCCTCGCAGGCGACGTGTATAGTGTTTAGCGGATAATCATGTCATCATCTATCTCCTCAAATGAAGTACTTTTGCACCTGTTGGTAGTGGGTGTCAGAATACCAGACAGACAAGTTCAGAACGGCAGAACAACAGGGAGTGGGGGAGTGGTCACTGCGTTTCTGTATTTGCTTTGAGTGGTTTGGGTAACAAAATCACCAGGAGCCTGTTCAGTAGTAAATCAGGTTCTTCTATTAGATGATTTACCTCTTAACTTAACCTGGTTTACTCCTGTACCAGCTTCTTAGTGTAGGCTCCTGGTGATTTTGTTACCCAAACCACTCAAGGCAAATACAGACCTCTCTGCATTTACATGGCAGTTTTATGTCAATAGTAAAATAAACATGGCATTTATGGAAATATTTTGTGGCAAATGTTTATGTACGCTATAAGACGAGGACAAAAATAGCAAGGGATGCCATACATCCAACATTTGCCTGTATGACACAAGTGCTGAAGGAAGGCAAAAGAAGCAACAACAACAAAAAAGTTATTTGATAGAAACTGTCTCTAAACATGTTCAATGAGAGCAACCTTCTGTATGTTGTACAATATTGCATGATGATCTGTTAATAATTATAATACGAAAATAAAACTAAGGGGTACTAATCCCAAAAGCCAAGATGCTCTCACTGCTTCTGTTGCACTGATGTGACTTAACACAGTTGCTATGATGGTGAAGTAGGCTCAATCCCATATAGGAAGCGAAAGTATAATGGCCAAATATTTTTAGTACCATTTGCCACCCTTTCATGGTCAAGTACATTCTCCGTACTTGCCAGTTGTAGCCTTGCAATGCCAGGAATGTAAAACCATGGGCGTTGACAGCAGGTGTGGGCTATAACTTAAACGTTTAGGACATTTTGCGCCATTTAAGAACATTGAACTCTCTTTGCGTCAGTTGAGATTATTAGTTTTTCTCCAAATGATTGAATTCACCAACAAATTAAATGTAAGAAAACAACAAATTAAGAATGTGGTGAAAGGACGTTTTTAATAAAGTGAGAGAGAGAATCTGAGAAGCCAAGGTAAATGGTTTGCGCAGAGTACATGACGGAATGGGAACCTACAGACATGCCGGTGTTCTCACATACTGCACGGCAGGGAGTGGGCGAGAACCAGCACCTGCTCCACACTGGATCGTTGACGTTTCATAATGTAAGTGGGCAGCCGGTGTCCAGTGTCCTGCGTTGTGTAGGCTACAGAAGACATATTTCTTCTTTCGTATTTTTGAAAGTGGTGCCCTTTTTGCTATTCTTTCAATGCTTAGTCATTTATCCACTACTTACACATTTATTTCAGGCGAGCACACACATGTCCTGATGATTAGATGAGTTGATTTTTTTAATGTTGTGACATCCTTGAGCCAGCCGTGACCTCACTGCTGCAGCATTTCCAGGGTGTCTCTTCAGTGAGTCATGCAAGATAATGTTGCAGATGCCCCAACACATCAAGAGGGAATAGTAGTCTATGGGGCTTTGCTACTGAAAGAGCGACGAAACAATATCTATTTATCTATTCAAAAATAGTATCATCATTATTCTTGTGTTCAGCACATGAGGTCAGACTTCCCCCTTCAGATCTCCTGGATCAGTCCTGTGTGTGTGTGTGTGTGTGTGTGTGTGTGTGTGTGTGTGTGTGTGTGTGTGTGTGTGTGTGTGTGTGTGTGTGTGTGTGTGTGGTGCATGCGGTGTGATGAGTGAGGAGGGGACAAGGGGCTCGATCATCAGCTCGTCAGGACAGGAATATCTCGCCTCACACATTCACACTCACGCCAGCCACCCCTCCACCCCTCCCCACCCCTCTCATCAACATCAACATCCCCCTTGATAAATCGAGTCCTCTTTACTGAACATAATGTGACACAAGTGAAGAAGAAGACATGCCACCCCCAGGCCAAATTAAGTGTCTCCCCGCATTCCCGCATGGACACAGTGAATGAAGCTGTGTTGGAAGTCACGAAGAAACCGATAATGTGTTGTGTAACATAATTTGTGTTTCACTGTCAAATCTAATGCATATGAAAATTGAAACTGTGTGCAGTGCAGGGTCAAACTGTTGTGCAAGTAAAGGTAGAGATCGAGTTGTGCACCGAGGAGCCCCCTTTTAATCCATTTTATTGCGGAGCCACTCGAAAGGTCACTGTAATAAAAGTGATTAAAAAGGGGCGCCCCTCGGTGCGCGGCTCGTCTTTGCCTTAACTTGAACTACGTTGTGACCCTGCACCCTGTTTAAATTTGGACGTCCATTAGATTTGACTGTAAAACATAATGTGATATAGCAGCACATGAACCGTTTCTCTTCTGCCACTTCTGTAACTTTCCTCTGATGCCCAGCAGGAACATCAGGCAGGTCCCATTCCGAGACGCTGACTCTCTTCTGCCTGCAAATTGTCTATATTTGAATGTGGGCGTGTGTGTGTGTGTGTGTGTGTGTGTGTGTGTGTGTGTGTGTGTGTGTGTGTGTGTGTGTAAGACTGTCAGACTGTCGTCAGCTGGGCATGTTGTTTTAACTGCTGTTCTCGGGGGCCTTGGGATTCCTTAGTGGCATGTGATGAGAGAGAGGACGCGAAGGGGACAGCAGGACAAAAGGATAGGCAGCCATCACACTTCATACTGCATACTCAAACATGGTACTGCACTCGGACACAGGGTGAGTTATTCATTTTAATTTCATTTTTGATATTAATTATTATTATTTATTTCATTTAATTTTCTATGTTGGCCTTATGGGATGATGGATGTATTCATTATGTCATCATTTTTCTTTTATTTCAGACATGTAAAGGATGATATCTTAAATGTGTTCCTTCATAAAGAAACAGGCATTATTACATACTTATATTTGGACTTACAACATACCATAAAAAATATTGATTGTCATCTGTGGTTTATATGCAAATCCATATGAATGTAGTGTTTAGAAATAAACTGCTGGACATGTTTTCATACGTTCATAATGTATGTGGAAGTTAACATAATCGTCTGCATAATTATGATGATTATCTGCATCAGGGGTTTTCAACTGGTCCTGGTCCAGAGACCACCATTCAGACTGAGCAGTAGCCCTTGGCCCTCGGTGTTAGTGTATTTTTATATTTGCCGTCGTTAAACAGCATAGCAACTCCTGAGCCACACCAGCTACATTGGCATGGACCACCAGTGGGCCGCAGACCACTGGTTGAAAACCCCACATCTACATATGAAGTTTCCACATATGAAGAGTATCCACCATTTTTGACTTATGCATTTTAATGTTGAAAATGACAGTTCAGAGGTCCTATCACCTATGTGCGAATTCTTGCCATTCAAATATTTTGATAACATACTTTTTCAACCTATATAAAATGCATTTTACAATGCAATACAATGGAATGCCCAATACAAAAATGTCAATTTCCCAACATTCTACAAAATGGAGATGCACCGTTTTGCAAATTAACTTTTCATATATCTATGTAATTATCCGTGTGTGTGTGTGTGTGTGTTGGGGGGTCTTGTGTAGTGTGATTTTATTATAGCTCTGTGTTCAATTTCATATTCAACACATTTAGGGAAGATGTGAGCCTCAGTGGCTCATTGCAGGCCCAAAGCAGAAAATCCAAGTCTTCACATTCCGACGTGGTGTATGTAGGTGAGTCTTTCGCTATTAGTATTATTACTAATTCATTACACACTATATGTGTATTTGTAACTGTATTACAGACTGTATTGTATGTGTGAAACTGGAAGTATTCAACTGTGTGTTTGCGTACGAGCGTGTATGCATGCGCATGCGTGTGTGCGTGTCTGTGTGTGCGTGCATGCGTATGTCTTGAATCTCCACATGTGTGTGGGTCAATGACATTTTTGTAGTAACAGACATCAGAGTGGTGCAGCCATAGCTAATGGCACTATTGTATGGATGAAATCTTTTATTGTTTTAACTGGTTTATCGAAGGAACATATTCATCGTTTGTATATTAACGATCAATTGCTAATTAATGTATGGGCATTAGCTGTGGTTGTAGCCTACCACCTGCTGTCCTCAAACCTCAACGACCCGTGTATGTGTCTGCAGTGGGTGGATGGACCCCAGAAGATCCCACGTGCACAATTGAGCACTTTTGTGCGGAGTATAACGAATGGAAGGTGACAACTCCGCTCTTTCGAAACCGCAAGGACGCCGGGATATGTGCTGTTGGAGAATTCATATACATGGTTGGCGGAGCCGATGAAATGACATGCTTTAGCAGCGTGGATAGGTGAAGATACAGTACACGCACACGCACACGCACACGCACACGCACACGCACACACATACACACACACACACACACACACACACTCAAAAGAGTTGAATATGCAATGACATATTCAGGAGAACACAGCAGACCAAAGCCATTTGAATAACAGAGAGGCTTTAGACCAAAAGGCTTTAGACTGGTTTTAAATTAGACCAGCCGAAAGCATGTGCCATAGTTACAACGCCCCAGACCTGGACTGGGCGAGAAATAGGACTTGGGCACTTTTGGCTTAAAGGGGCCCCTCATAATTAGCGGTGCAGAACTCACCCTCTATGCCCTAGCGGTGACGCAACGCCTTCGGCTCAGCTACACACACTAAGGCCAAAAGCTTGCTCAGGTAGAGTTGGGATCCCGCTACAGTGGGAACTCCACCCACTTTGTCGGGAACCAATCAACTTTGAGCATTTCCAACCGTCCTGGGTAGAGGCGTGTTCAAGGCAGTGACGTTGTTTAAGCTGAGACGTTTTGTTGGGGACTAAGAAATGTTTGGTTTAAACTTTGGCTCAGCCTTTTCTGCCCTTAACCAGTAGCAAACCAAGGGAGGTGGGTCAACCATGCCATTTAAGAATGTTTGTTGTTATGATCTTGGTCAGACCAAGTCTCGAAGAGATGTGAAAGTCATGATGATATTCAGGCAACTCACCTTCATGCCCGCACCCGCACCCTCGTCACGTGGGCCCCTATTTTCAGAAATGTAAAACAAACAAAAAAACATTTCTGAACATAGGGGCCCACAAGGGTGTGGGGCCCACCAGGAAATGCCCGCTGTGCTAGATGGCCAATTCAGCCCAGGGCCAGTACAGACCCCAGGCCTGAATTCCACTTGACAGGTGGATGATGGGAGTCTAGAATTGGCATGGCTTCCTACTTAACTCATCAGATTGTGTTCTATTAATAATATCCACTGTGCTTGAGTCACACTGTCACGCCTATCACATAGCGCACACATAATGCTTCTCCCTCGTATAAAATTAACAGTACCGTTGGGACAACGATAAAATCATTTATTGCATACCATAGCATCATTCACCATTTGAATTGTTTATTGCTGTGTGTGTGTGTGTGTGTGTGTGTGTGTGTGTGTGTGTGTGTGTGTGTGTGTGTGTGTGTGTGTGTGTGTGTGTGTGTGTGTGTGTGTGTGTGTGTGTGTGTGTGCGTGCCTGCATGCATGTGTGTTTGCAGGTATGACCCTGATCAGGGTTCGTGGTACAGTGAGTTGCCATCTCTCTCCTCTCCAAGAAGTCAAGTATGTCTTTGTGAGATGGATGGGTGCCTGATCTGCATTGGAGGCTTTGACGGATACGCGTACCTCAATTCAGTAGACCGGTAACACACACACACACACACACACACACACAAACACACGCTCGTACACCCACACACACACACACACACAAACACACACTCTAGGCTACATTTGTAGGTCAAACTTAACAGAAATGTTGCTGATAAATAGTAGACAGACAGACAGACAGACCGACATACAGACAGACAGACAGACAGACAGACACTCGAAAATTGTGTGTGTGTGTGTGTGTGTGTGTGCTTGCGTGCGTGCGTGTGTGTGTGTTTTTTTATGTGTACAGGTATGACCCCGACCGTAACGCCTGGTCTAAGCTAGCACCCATGCATCATAAAAGGGGTGGAGCGACTGCCGTGATAATGGACGGACAACTGTATGTGATTGGAGGACATGATGGAAAGGCAGTCCTCGACTCAGGTCTCCTTATTTACATGCAATCTGTTATCAGTGCAAAAAATGTAACAATTCAGAATGCATATGAAGCACAGACTATTTTTGCATTTGTTTATGCCTGTGTACAGTAGGCCTATGTATTGTGTACAAAAAATGCACAACATAAAAACATAAAGCCCTTTCCAATATTTCAACAAAACCCAAAGGAAGAAATGGACTTGATTTATAACAAAAATATTTTAAATCCACTATAAAATCCAATATATTATATTGAAAATAATAATCTGTGAGTTTTAATCTGTAATAAGATGTAAAAGGAATAGTTTACTCTATATTCTTTCTAACAATTACAATTGTATTGTATTGTCCGGAGTGGAAGAGCATTTTGGGCTTATAATGTTGATGATTATGATGATGGTCGTTTGGCCAGGTATTGCAATGACTTGTCTATTTGTGTGTTTTCCGGTAGTGTTTCGGGCCATCTGACATTGGCGCCAAAACATACATCACATGCATTGTGTATTTGCAAGAGAGACTAGGTAGCTGTCTCTGATCGCTCTTTTTTTTACCATCTTTGCCCTATGGCAGTGGAGCGCTTCAACCCAGCGGAGGGATGCTGGTCTCTGTGCCCCCCTCTGCGGTGCCCGCGCGAGGGGGCGGGCAGTGCCGTCTACCTGGGCCGCATCTACGTGATGGGGGGTCACGATGACCTCGGCCTGCCCCTGAAAACGGGCGAGAAGTACGACGCCGACTCCCAACGCTGGACCCCCGTGAAAGCCATGAAGAACAAACGCTACCAGGTCAGTGAGCATGCTTGTCATTCACTGTAGTCCAAACTACTGTACATACAGTCAACTCCACACCACAGCGAACGACACAGTAGAAGGTGATTATTCTTCATTAATAAGGAACTCCTGATCTTCCAAATGGGAAGAAAATGCATTTAAATAACCACTGGCACCACAGAAACCTCTATGTCTTATGATGTGGCAACAACACACAACATTGTAATTTGTACTTTTGGTCTCAATCTTGCCTGGCTCTTCCCCGACCTGTAGTTCCGTGCAGCTTCATAAGCTCCACTACTAGGGGCTCCAGAGCTACACACGCACACGCACACGCACACGCACACGCACACACGCACACACACACACACACACACACACACACACACACACACACACACACACACACACACACACACACACACACACAGAGGTCTGGTAGGAACCAGGCTTGTCTTAATCAGCCCAGAAACTACATTTTGTGTGCAGGGGCCCCAGCACATGCATTACGATGAATCGACAGTGAACAGTGAACCTTTTTTCACACTTCTCAGCTGTCCAAAAAGTTAATTAGCTCTGACCTCAGAGGATAGCAACCCCTACCCCATAGCAAATCCCAATGTAACCTGTGTGCTTGGGTCTGTGCGTGTGTGTGTGTGTCTGTCTGTGTGTCAGGGCTTGACACTGGCACCTGCCAACCGGCCAAATGCTGGTCAAATGTAGCTGTGGCTGGTAACAATTTCAGTGTCACTAGCCAATTTGGCAGGTAGCTTATTCTATGATATGACATATCAGAATAGCGAATATTCTGCCTTTTGCCCCTTGTGTATTAATTGTTTGTATTTTAAGCTCAGTTACTCAGTTTCTATTTGTTTGTTTTATTTCCATGTAGAAACCTATGCACTCATCTTCTTGCTTTAAGCACCTCATCTTGCAGCGTCATGATAAAAAAAAATGTGGCTAGTAGAATAGCTGGATGGCTAGTGACTCGGGAAAACCACTAGCCACAGTGGCTGGCAAGCACAAAAAGTTAATGTCAAGCCCTGGTGTGTGTGTGTGCGCGTGTGCCTGCCCATGTTTCAGGTGTCCCTGCTGGTGTTCAATGACCTCCTGCTGGCTGTGGGAGGATCTGATGGTGTCTCTGATCTCAAAACGATGGAGGCTTATGACTATGAAAACAACTCCTGGAGGTAAAGCAGAAATGAAGCGCTGACAAATCCCGACATGCCTCTCTCACAAGATGGACACAAGAGTAGGAATTATCATATTCCCTCATATGCAATAGTTACTATTAACAAAAAGCAGTTTGGACCATGCTACAATAGGAGCAGGCTTACAATCGAATAGCAGCCTGGCCCCCTGGCTATGCTAGATGGACTGTGTGTGTGTGTGTGTGTGTGTGTGTGTGTGTGTGTGTGTGTGTGTGTGTGTGTGTGTGTGTGTGTGTGTGTGTGTGTGTGTGTGTGTGTGTGTTTGTGTGTGTATTTGACGCCCCTAGAGGCACCACAAAAAATTGTGGACAGATACACAGATACACAGGGTCAGTCCAATTTCTAACCTAACCACCTTCGTGTAGTAGGGTAATGAGGCTTTTAATACCAAATGAAAAAAAGTATCCAGAGCCATATTTGCCGTATACTATCCATAGCAAAATAATAGGCCAAGGCCTTTCCTACAATCTTCATAATATTCTAGGGGTGTGATGGAGATAATAGCATGATAGTGGATATGAAAGCACTTTGAGTCAACTTCATAGTTGTGAAACTGTGTTATATGAATACATGGTGTATTGTATTGTATAATAGCAGAGAAAATACTAGAGAAGTATGGAAAGATAATGTTATATTGGCTGCGACACCTATTAAAAGAGGCAAGTTTTTATTTATTAAACCTGACCAAGTCAATAAAAAAGACAGGCTACTATTATAGAGGCTCCAGATAAGATTAAACGTTTAATTAATCACTGTTCCAAGTCAGCCGATGGTTATGTGAATCATAAGTAAGTGAACGATGAGTCTCGCGACCACTTCCACAGTCCACTGTCAGAAAACCCTGAATGCAACTTTTTGACAGAGCGGTCCGAAGGAGTGTCGTGTTAAACACTTTTCATACGAAAAATCACTTTACATACCGTATTCAGATTTATATCAACTGCTGGTATTCTGTGATGAAAAACATTCTCACAGCGAGTTTATTTGAACAGCATTTTTTTTCATTACGGTGTAGATTTTGAGACAGGCATGCCACGGGCACTGTGCAAACGACGTCATCCTACCTTGTGCCCCTTTAAGGCCCAGGCTATATGGACAATAAAAGTTATGTATGGCATGGTTTACAGTGTTCCATTTTTGACATTTCTCCCCCCTCTCTTACGTTTATCGTTCACAGGCACTTTGGAAGCATGAAATCCAAGCATCCGGGTGGTCATGTTGCTGTGCTGAAGGTTACATGAAGACAACTTTCCACCAACAGAGTTCAGCTCAGTTGTCAGTACAGCTGGAGAGAGCCATGCAAGCAAAGATCAACTACTGTAGGCCTACAATAAACACCCATCTGGAGTTTCAAAGCAAATAAACGAATTAAGCCGCTGAAGTGATGTCTTGTTCTTGATGAATTAGTTGTTTGTTCATGTTCAATCATGTGAGTTGTTCATGCGCAGAATTAAATGTAATATCACGACAGAAATCATTCAAAGATTGTATCCATGCCATTTACACATCCATGCCATCTTGTAGGATGATCTTGACTTGTTGTCATCTCTGCAATATACTGCATGTAGAGCAGGCCAGTGCTCCAAATGGCGGCTTGTGGGGCAGATCCGGCCCGGGCATGGCACCACGAGGTTGGAACAAATGAAAGCATACAGTATACGTACACTGTCTGCTGTCTGCTATCTGGTCGGGCGATTTGTTTGGCCCTCAGCCTCATTTGCGCTATTATATACAGTAATTAGGCACTTGGGGGTACGCAATTGGAGACCACTGGCCTAGACCATTGAGTGACTTGTAGTCGATTTAAGAATTTTAAACTCAATTCTAAACCTCACAGACAGCCAGTGTAATGACCTAGTACTGGAGTGATACGATCTTCTCTGTTTTGGTAGGAATCCTAGCAGCAGAATTTTGCATTAGCTGTGCCTACCTGAGTAATGGATTCTATTGGATCTATGACTACACAAATGCGCCTGACATATGAAAAATTGAATCAGTACATGGTTTACTTACAACATAGTGCTTTTCCTGATATTTTATTTAAGTTAAAAAATAATAATAATTGACAACCGGTCTACTCTCCCCTGCATAGCAGCCTACACATAATCTGTGTCAGAGCCAGACTGAGAGAGCGATGTAGAAGAAAATGAATGGCTCTAACTGTGTCTGGCACTTTTGTGTAGTATGGATGTCCAGACCTGCTTGATACGAGATTTGTTTGTTTGTTGTAAGTCAGTTTAATTCACACAATCAAATTTCTTTTGGTTTACTAAGCAAAATGTGAAGCTGATATGAGCATGGACAGTCCCTCCCCAATCCACAAGAGGGGCTCTTCTGCACAGTAAAGTGCACTAACCGGAAGTTGCGTATATCGAAATTACTCAAACTCTGGCTAGTGGACATTTTGAATTGAGCAAAGTGAGACGGCGTTCCAAAGAGTCTGCAAAATAACTTACTAACTCAATATTGTAATTGCACCTGCCTTGTGCACACTTGATGGCTGATGTTTGTGTGCATGGCGAAGGTCCAGTAGGATGGTGAAGAGTTTAGGCACTTGAGGGCTTTTTATATCCCAGGTAAGCTGGCTAATAATGGTTGCTGTGGATGTTAACCACCTAGCTAGCTGGCTAATAGCAGCTAGAGCCTAGCTGAGAACTAGCAGCTAGGGGTTTCCTCCCTTTGCTAGCCTTCCATTTTCAAAACTTACCCATAAAGAATGACTATAGGCTGTGTAACACTGTAGCCGTCATTTATATCTCTAAAGTTGTAAACGATGACATTCACATCTGTCGTTGAACGTCAATTTGGCTGGGGTTGCAGCTGTGCACTGAGCACTTGGTTCGCATTAGCGAAGTGTTGCATCAAGGCCGCTTAATACCATACTAACGTTAGCATTAGTCACCAGATAACGAAGTTGGCTGGCTAGCCAGAGAGGAAAACTGAATTTGGGAAGTTGAGCTAGCTGTTTACAATGTGCTGACTATGGAAGAGAACTGTCAGACATCAAACATACCCCAATGGCGTTTTATGTGTAGGCTAGATGTGGGACTTTGTGTAGATGCTACGTGCAAGCAGCTTCTCGGCTGTGCGTGCACTTGTCAACGCTGTTTGTTTAGAAGGCATGATGAACCATAATTCCCTTGTTAGTGATGATGCACCGTAAAGTATGTTGTGTGCATGTGATGCATGATTGACAACGTCTTTATAGCTCTGTCAGACCTTGAGAGAGTGAGATCTGTGTTGGAGTAACTGGCTTGGATTACACCTCCCGCGCGGCAAGGTGCTGCCTGCAACATGAGTGGGTTTCTGAACAAGTTCTCGCGCTGACGTGACTTGTGCTGCTGGCGATACTGTTGACGGGTCACGACATGCGAGTCTCGCCTTCTTCAACTTTTATACGCCAAACGCTAAGGTTCAGTGGATAGAGAATGATAGGGTGTCCGACCCAGTGTGCGAGATTGTGGTACATTGACACCTGCATAGAATCTAATACAATGCAGTATCAACATAGAAGTGGAAAGCTGCAAACTCCGTTTTGTCAGGTTTCTCCAGCTACAGGGCTTAAGGGCCGTACACACACGTCGCTGCTAGTTACTCGCTCAGCGGATGAAGTCAATAGAATGTCTACGTGTTCCAGCGAGTCTCGCTGGCGAGTAGGCGAGGAGAGTACAAGCGATGCGATGTGGGCGGGTTCCGAGATAAACTTATTTTATCTTCGAGCGACGCGAGTTAAGCGAGTAACCAATTGGAATGCAGGATACAGATTATTGACAGGTGACGTTGCCCCTGTGGTGTTCTGACCACCCAACTTCTGCACGCAATCACACTTTGAAGTGTTGAGGAAAATACATCCAATACAGTGTACACCATCAAAGGCTCATATGCATGGTTGTGCACAGCACACGATCAACGTTAAACAGCGTAGGTCTACATTTTGTTTCGTACGGACGTTATTGGCGCGGACAGCGGGAACCATGACAACCAGTAAACAAAATCACCCAGAGCGAGTGGCAAGTAGGCGAGTGAGCAAGTAGCGAGTAAATAGCAGCGACGTGTGTGTACGGCCCTTAAGTTGTAAAATTCGGGTTGATCTCTCTCTCTCTCTCTCTCTCTCTCTCTCTCTCTCTCTCTCTCTCTCTCTGCACAACTAATTTTGTTGTGCAAAATATACTTGTGTATAAAATATAAATAGGTGTATAAAATAAATTGTGTAAAAGTCCTTGCATGAATGCAAACATTTTGTGCCGTCACCTGTCATTTTAGACCCGTTGTACCTTTCCAAACTGAGGTATTTTGTTTCATCACCTAACCCTCTTTTTACGCCCACTTGCCGTTTTTATGTTTGTTGTTATGTCATTAATTTATTTAATTAGGCAAAATATATATATTTTTAAATCTCAGAGTGATACCATGTTTGGGTAGTTTCATTTGTAACCCAGTCTTCAAACAGTCTTGTTATGCATGTTTGCTTTTCAGTGGGAAACGTCTGTGACCTTCAGCTGGGGAAACAAAATTAAGTCAGTGAGTGAGATTGTCCAGCCACTTGGGGCTAGGCAGATGAAGGCCAGACGCATGAACTGATTAAATCTAGCTGCTGTTTTCTCTCCCTAATGTGAGCTTAATTTGATCGCTTGTGACCAATAAACCCTGTCCTGGAACGTCCCCCCGAACGCAGATTATAGTCGGCAACTGTCAAGCCTCTCAAAACAGTGTTTCATCATTAGCACTTCAAGCCCTTTTTAACATTAAGCTTAAATGCTCCAAGGTTTGGATGGTGTGAAAGAGGTCTACTAGCCTAATGAGTCTATTGCTCAGGTTTGGAACAGAGTGGCCTGTGGATGAGTGCTAGTTTGCGGTGGTACCATCATGCCACCTGTCCTCTTTCCACCTTCCGTCCCACCCCCCACCCCCATTCCTGTTCTCCCACAAGTGAATACAACACTGGCTATACGTTCTATAGCGTTGTATCTACAGACAGTTTAAGGATGCAAACTCCCCAACTTTTTGTGGGTGATGCTGGGGAGCTTTCCCATACAAATACTAGTTTGACCCTGTTCGCTTTCCGTAGGTACAGTAACAAGGTGAAAATAAATTGTTACGCTGTCCTTTCAGCCTTCCAGGGTGGTTCACTGTTGCAGTGAATGCATCAGGGAGCATCTCAAAGTGGCTCCTCAAAAGATGAATTGCCCTCCTGTGTCTGTTCTTTCTTTCTTGTTTTATTTCTGTTTTTTTCTGGCCTACTTTCCCCCCACTTTTCTGCATTGTACCTCATTACATTTTTTTAATGTGTTTGACACTTTGGTGTGTGCAGTCATAACTAATAAGTGTAAAGGGTTTGTAGGTAACCAGCATCACTGTGTTAGTAACCTTTTGGTGGTGTTTAGTATCTCTGGTTTTCCAAAGTACAGTGCTAGTTATTTCTGCTGAGTACAGGCTGGAACACTCCTATTCTCTAGTCTACCACATGGTAAATGGACTGCATTTATATGCATTTAAATGAATGCAAAATATTCTAGTATGAGAGATCCCTGCCCATAGTTCATCCCTGTTAAAGGGGTCCACTCCTTTCAGTTTACAAATTCAAATACATTTAGATCTACAGGTCTTAAATCTACATCTAAATATATTGCATCATTTTTGAACCGCTTTCTTCAGGCAGACTAACTTTGGTTGAAGTCCTCATTCCAAATGCAATACGCTCACAGGACATTCGACTTGCACATGCAGCCTTCAATCTACCATGTTAGAAATAAAGCGCTTTTTCTATGATGGATCTTGAATGTATTGGCCCTGAAATCCTGACAGAGTCTGCAATGGCAGCTACTGTGCCCAGACCTTAACCACTGGGGGGAGACAACAGACCAGGAATAGCAAGAGGGTTCTCTGGCGTCAATTGTCTAGTGCGTAGGCTGACCATGTTGAGATGCACTAGTTATCTGGTGGGCTCTAAATGAACACCTGCCAACCGACCAAATTTTGGGGAAATTCAGTTTGGCTGGTAGACAAGAAAACTTACTAGCCATTTTGATCGACAATGAATGTAATTTTGGCTCGCATCACCAACAAAACAAAACATGTTGCATGATGCATGTTTTGCTATTGTAATAATTAGCTAGTGATTTATACTTTTTGTCTCCTGCTGAAATGCTTATGCACGGTGTTTACATTTGCAGGCAAGCTCGTCCCATCAAGAGCCTGTCTGTCTCCCAGACCCGTTCCCACAGCCCAGACCCCCGCCTCAGCCACGATGGCCAGCCAGGAGACGGAGAAGGAGAAGGAGAAGGAGGCAGAGATCCTACAGGCCGATTGCAGCACTGAGGACACGCCCCTGAAGTCTGTGAGCACGCCCACCAGCTCTCCGCCGGGCGAGGGTGACGAGGACGCGTCAGCAGCAGGAGGTACCAGCCTGTCGGAGAGCTGCTCGGCTGGCCTCCTGTCGATGCCCGGCCTGCTAAAGGACCTGAAGGGCAACGGCGCCACCACTGGTGGTGGTGGAGGGAGCGGGCGCGCACATACACACGGCCACGAGGAGAGCGACTCTTCCCCCTGCCTGCTGTCCCCGTCCTCCTCCGGCCACCTTGGCGACTCGGACACGCAGTCGTCGGCCGAGGAGGGGGCTGTCAAGCGCGCCGTCACGGGCAGTGGCACGACGACGGCGACGCCAGCGGCGGCGGCTGGCAACGAGCGTGGCACAGGCACGGCCGGTGCCAGCGGCGCCGGTGACCCGGGGGCAACAGGCAGGAAGTCGCGTCGCTCGCACTCGGAGAGCGACACGCCCGGCAGCGCCTCCATGGCGGCCAAGAAGAACCGCTGCCAGGAGCGCCAGCAGCAGCAGCAGCAGCAGACGGTGGCCAGCAACGGGCAGCGGGTGCGGGTGCGCGGCCACCGCAGCCGGCTGCAGAAGGAGCGCATGCGCATGCGGCGGCAGAAGCGCGAGGCGGCGGCGCGGCGGAAGCCCGACCTGCTGCAGGACAGCAGCACGTCCGACAGCGACATCACGGCGCAGTCCTCCTCCTCGTCTTCCTCGTCCTCGTCGGACAACGAGCACGGCGCCGGCACCGGCATCAACTCACACACACCAGGTAACGTGGCGTAACACTCAAGCACCTCAACACACAGACACCCACCCACTGTTTGTGTCATTTCTCACATGACAACCTGTAGCAGTTCATCAGCCTCTGAAATGCAGTCTCAGTGTGAATGTGGTAGATCAGACTCTCTGAAGGAGGAGGGGTGCTCCTGCGGACATGGCCATGAGGGCGGCGATACAGACTTGATTTGATGGGCTGTTTTTGCATCCGTTTCAGTTATAAGCGGTAATAAGCTTAAGTTTTTTGTTCTGACATGCAGAAATGCAGGGTGCAGCTTGGCATGCATAATGCACTGAAATTTGTTCATGACAATATCAGGTCTGATGAAGCTCTTTGGTCGAATCAGAATGTTTATAGAACGTTCTGTGTTGTAGCTGAAATGTTAACAAACACACTATGAAAAACTGTGTTTTGCTTTTGACTTGGCTTGCACTCGCATGCATTCAATTGATGTTCTTAGATGTTGCCTTGCCCAAATGTGTGATCCACGCAGACACTTGCTCTACCACATAAGCCTTCAAATTCGACCTGTCTGCGTGACGAAATTTACATCAGTCTGGCAATGTTCGCGAAACCATTTCCGCAGAAGTATACCAATAGCTGTATAATAGTCCTCTGACTCTGCAAGTCCTGCAATTCTGTCCATTACCACTACATACTCAGCTTGGAGATGTATTATAGCATGAAAGGAACGTGCCGGTTGTCATGAACATGCGTGGCATGATGGTACTGTGATTTAGGTTTGCTAGGCAAGCTTGGTCAGTATGCATTATTATTTTCTAGCACCAAAATATCACATTTTACCACAGGTGTGATAGGAACGTTGTTCTCTTATTGTTTCCTTGTTGGTAAACTACATTTTAATAATTGTCTTAAGTATGTTCAACTTGGTATAAACATACAATGGTACCTCAGGGCCAGGTCACCTTGTCAAAAAAATAGAGATGCTCACTTGTTTCGAAGTGTTTTAAAATGGTTGGTTGGTTTGTGTGCAATAATATATTGGAAGTTCTCAGGCATGCCCTGCCTGGTCCCTGACAAAATGGTGTTTTAGTAATGCCTTTCTTGATCTGTATCGCTGGCACTGTGCTCACCACTAGGCTTTTCTTATCTTATAGTTACCTTGATGTCTTAATTGAACAATTAAACTCCACAAAGCAAGTGTCCACACTATTGAATTGCAAATGCCTACTGCTGAGCTACATACTGCGGAGAGAGAGGCAAAACACATCAGCGTATCTCACGTCTGACAGTTTAATCAACTGGTTGTGCCTTCCTGTCTTCTGTCGATGCAGAGGGTTGTACTCAGTTTGGCTCAATCATTTTTAATTGGTCCATCAGCTACTGTCGGGTGCAGAGAGGAGCTAATTGGCTGTGATTTGAGACTTGAAGTGAGCTGCTGAGCCGTCAGTCCCCTGTCAAATGATCAGCCACCTCAGAGCTCCCTGATGTTGACAAGTCCACCACACTGCACCACACCACACCACACTGCACCACACCACACCACACTGCACCACACCACACCACACTGCACCACACCACACCACACTGCACCACACCACACTGCACTGCACCACACCACACCACACTGCACCACACCACACCACACTGCACCACACCACACCACACTGCACCACACCACACTGCACCACACCACACCACACTGCACCACATCACACCACACTGCACCACATCGGTGTTGCTCTCCTCCTTTGCGCTAAATTGCACTGCCAACACCCATCAGGCTTGAATGTACATCATAGACTTTACCAGAGCTATCAGAGATGGCTCCCTGGCCCCCTGGCCAATGCTAGATACACACACTATATATATGTTGTTTGTTTGGTTCCAACCGCAGGCAAAGCAAAACACTGCGGGCAGTCACACAGACGTACGGGCAGGGTTATCCCAATGCCTGGCCCTCAACCCATCAATAATTTAAATATTAAGTTCTAGGCCAGTGATTCTCAAACTATGGGCCAGGGCCCACTGGTGGACCCTGAAGGTATTCCAAGTGGGCCTTGAAATCATTTTCCAAAAATACTAATCATATTTTGGTGTGTGTGTGTGTGTGTTGCTGTTGATCTATTTGAATTTTATTCTTAATTGGGTCAGAGGTGGGCCCCGAACATTTTTGACGATTTCGAGTAGGCCCCAAGTTGAAAAAGGTTGGGAACGCCTGTTCTAGGCAAATACTAGCCAGGTAAAAATCAAATGCTATACTTACTAATGTATAAATAGTAGGGATGGTACAAACCGCACCGAAAACCGAAACCGTTCAATTCACACACATACCGAACCGAACCGTGCAATCCGTGGCAAACCGCAATTCATGTACTGCCCAGAAAAATATGTAAAATAGAGATTCTAGGAGTATCTTATCCACTCTCTCTGATTAAAACATTAGCGTATGAGACCAATCAGAGGATGAAACCATTAAAATCACACCATTTTCACATTATAAGCCTATACAAACCATATATAGGATATTAAGTGATAAGTCCAATTATATTAGCCAATTGAAAGAGGGCATTTGGAACGCTCAGACAGCGCACATCAGCTGACGACAGTTTAAGTGTATAATATTCCCATGGAATCATTTATCATGAACTAAAAAAAAGAACCGTAGAGAACCGAAAACCGTGACCTTGACACCGTGATATGAACCGAACCGTGAATTTTGTGAACCGTACCACCCCTAATAAATAGATTATTATTGATTGATTAAGAAGTTATTCATTATTTTTCCTCAAGGGGAAATTCCTGTTCCAGATGGCTCTGTATAGATGAAAATAGATAAATATATACACTAAGAATAGAATTCCAAGCATTTGATTTTATCCTTGACTGACATATTATAGAGATGTATGGCTCTTGGGACAAAATGAATTTCCTACTCTGCCAGTTGTACTCGACAATGCCCTCAGCCTCCAGCTGAACACACTATTCTGTTGGATAATGGTGTTATAGAGTGGAGGATGATGGGGCAGTTTGTAGAGATGTTTTCTTCTTTTAGGATTTCAGCCTCCTCAGGAAGTACAGGACTCTGTCCTGTTTGTACACTGCATCTGTTGGCTGACCAGTCCAATTTGATCTCTAGTGCCTCTTTTCCACTGCAGTGGCGGCCAGGTCGCGCTGTGTCGAGCAGTTCGCCTACCAGAAAAACGGCAGTGGAAAAGAGGCATAGGTGAACCCTCTGATACTTCTAGTGCTAACAATCTCCACTTCAACACCTTCAATTGAGAATGGTTGCAGAGCGAGCTTAGACCTCCATAAGTCCACCGCCATCACCTTGGTCTTGGTAGTAGAGACCGACCGATATGGGTTTTTCTAAGGCCGATGCGATACCGATATTTAGTGGTCAGAGTCAGCCGATGGCCGATGTGACCTGCCGTTTTTTTGGGCCAATTTTTAGGGCCGACATACTATCATATTATCCTTAATTGCCATGCTAAAAATGCTTTGTTAATGAAAGAAATATTAATTGCATCCGCTTTGTTAAAATTTCACTTTATTATATTTCACGTTATTATATTTTAGAGCGAAACATCACGCTGGTCGTCACCAGCATTGATCATTCCAAGTAGATGGCTGCCCGCAGATGTGCCTGAGTTAAAATTGGCGCGGCCAAATAAGAAAATTGGCCGATGCCGATTTATTGAAAAATAGCAAAAATCGGACGATTAAATCGGCCGGTCTCTACTTGGTAGTGTTTAGTTGTAGGTGGTTGAGTTTAAACTAGCGTACAAAGCCCCCCCCACAACACTCATGTACTCCCCCTCCTACCCATCGTAAATGCTGCCAACTTCATGTGGCAGAAGGCACATGCATTGCAGGCCATTCATAAGTATCTCCTTATCCAGTTGCTGTGATGATGTCAAACTTATTGAGGGACTCATTGTGGTATTTGGTCTGAGCCAATGACTGATTGCACTTACACACACACAGTTTGGAGGCCTGAGAGTATTAAGCTGGCTAAGCAGCATTTATCCAGCCTCTTGTTGTGGAGTCCTGAGGTGTATTAGCGGTAACCCTTCCTTCCACTCAGCCTACACCTCAGTATGCGGTTCATGTGTGTCATTTTAAACAGTGGCTTACTAATATTGCATAATATAAAAACAAGACAAAATGCAGATGCAGTACATCCAAATCGAAGTCAGCAAGTTGTATTATTATTTTTTGCATTTGTATCTCATACTGATTTTCTTGTCTGTGTTGTCCAGAGGAGACATTACTTTTTGAGCCGTTGGTCCGTTGGTAAAGGCGTTGGTCAGCATGGTAGAAAAAAGATTTGAAGAAAGAAATACAAGAATGACTCAAGTTTAGTGTTAAGCTCTCGGAATAGCAACTCCAACAAAGCATGGACTGTAGAACCCTGCTCTCTGCCGATATTTGATTGCATTTTGGTGAGAAAAAACTGTGCACTGGTGGCGAACTCTCCTCTGATTATGATTCCATTGTTGAATTCACTGCCTTTTTGATATGTGTCTATCCTTTTTGATATGCCACTATGGCAAAGCAGACAGTGTGTGAGGAAAAGTGAAGTGGTCCAGTTTGAAAGGGCCAATGCTGGGTATTTCTCAAACTGAAGTGTTCTAGTCTTGCTAGGACGAGTATCAGCCCTTTTTGACGGATTTCACCGAAGACTGTCCAATCAATACACTACTTCCAAGTAGGGTTGGGCGGTTCTGGAAAAAATGTGTATCATGGTTTTCTTAATGAAAATTAATATCACGGTTCTCTGCACGATGTTTTCTCATAAACAGTGATTTCCCCCCCACATCTCAATGTTTCTGCTTCAAAATGAGATAAAATCCAGAATTTTAATTAGTCTCCATTTCTATTTTAATCACTTTTTTTGATTAAAAACGTTGATAAAAAAACCCTCATCACAAAGTGAACCTTGTGTAGGTGAAAACCGTTATCACGTTTTTTTTTACGGTATACCGCCCAGCCCTACTTCCAAGTGTAATTAGTAAGTGGATACACCTTGGAAAAATGGGGGTTACTCATCCTAGCAAGGCTAGAACACTTCAGTTTGAGAAATGCCCGTGTTGGAGATATCAGTCTTCAAGCTTGTACCAGGGTCATCTGTGGTGGTTGGCAACTTAGTTAGAAGCTGGTTTGATGTTCTTGGGAATGTAGTGAGTGACGTTTTTCATTGCCAATGAGGCTTTGTACTTTGAATAAGAAAAACCTGGGAAAGTATAGGGAAAAAATCACTACAGCGTTTCGGAATATGTCATCTCATTGGCAGCAGTTTGACAGATGTTTTTGTTCGGTGTTTTTGCATATTTTGTCTACCTCGGTTGTCTTTGACAAAATTTTCATCCCTTGTTTTTCTGGTGTAGTAGTCTTTGGAAATGTCCTTCTCTTGTCCATCATGTACAAGCCAGCTGTTTTAGAAAAATCTCTAAAAAGGATTTTAAAAGCAATTTAAAGGCAGGTATTCAATATAGCCAAACCAATATGTTGAGGCAAATGCAGCCTAAATCCTAAGCGTAGAGTCTGTTTTTTTTTGCAGCAAATGCATCTAATACTCTTTGCATGGTCACAAGCATGTACACAAAAACCAAAGCGAACTCCTACTACCTAGAGCTAACATTTTTCTAGTTAAAAGTCCTCCTCAACCAGAGATTCGTCAAGAAGGTGTGTGACTTGCATATGAGGCCCGTGTCTTTACATTCTGTTTTTGGCATTCGTGTACAGCATGTCCCTCTTAAGTTAACTCCACCATCTTCTAGACGTGGTCCCATTATCCATGAAATCGTTTTTCATTTTGACTTACACCCAACAACAACAAACTCAGCATGACCGCCGTCCGTTTCGCATGTGTTCGTTCGTTCGTCCGTCCGTTTGTGCGTGCGTCTGTGTGTGTGCGCGTGCGTGCTCGTGACGTGTGACCGTGTGTTTTCCCTTCGGCTTGGGCCGCTGTCTTTATCAAGCTCGCCGTCGCCGTCGGACTGAACATTACCGATCCTCGCACCACGGACGGAGCATGCTGGCTGAGGGCGGGGCCAGCGCTACCACGGCAACCACCACCACCAGCGGCGGATTGGGCGGAGTCCTGGAGGAGGCGCTGACGCGCTTCGCTGTCATGCAGCGGCAGACAGAGGAGCACTTCCGCGTGTGGATGGACCGTCTGGCGCGCCTCCACTCGGACAGCGAGCAGTCGGAGAGCGAGCAGGGTGGCGGGCGCCAGAGCTCCTTCCTGCCCTCGTCCGAGTCCCAGGAGACGCTGGCGGCATGGCGCATGGCCCAGCTGAGTGCTAGTGTTAACGCCACCTACGCCGCCCCCAGCGCCACCGCGTGCAGCAGCACGGCAGCCACGGCCCCCGAGCAGCCCGTCGACCCCAACCTGCTGAATGTATAAGAAAGAGACATAAGAGACACGTAGACGTACACCTCCCCAAGCCTTCCCTCTCCTGCCACCACCACCCAACTTCCTCCTCCTGTTTTGTCTTCGGTTTTTATCTCTCTGGCATTCCCTCTATCTTTCTTTTATTCACTATTCATCTCTCTTTCACTCACTCTGCCTCTCTCTCTTGCTTTTTCTCTCTCTTTCAATCACTCTCTTGCTTTCTTGCCATCTTTCTTTTGCTCTTGATCTCTTTCTCTGTCAATCACTCAATCTCTCTCCCTCATTCTCTCTCCCCCTGTTTATTGATACGTCATAGCCCCCAACCCCCCTATCCCTTTCTGAGAGCATGTGCCTTTGAGGTACTCAGGAGCTTCAGACTTTTTGTTTACTTGTGCACGGCAGCGCTGAAAAAAAAAAACAAACAAACAAAAACCAAAACGGTACGGATCTTCTTACTGCAGTATGCCAGCAATGCAATGTTATTGTGCCACCAAAACACTGGAAGCCCCCCAGGAATCGCCCAGCAACATCTCAGGGTTGCTTTTAGATGTGCTGTTGTAAAAAAAAAGTTGATAATCCTTATTTTTTTAGTAACAAATCAGGTTCAGATTTAGTTGTCCTGATTGTCTGAGTTAGACGTTTTTTTTGTTTTTTATTAGTTGTCTGTCCTGTGTTCCTTTGCTGTAACTGGTAACCTGCATGTGTCAAAAACAGATCAAGCCAGCTTAGCTTGACTTGCACTTGCTCACCGATTAACACCGTTAACATCTATATACACGCATACAACGCAATAGTCACAAATTAGGATTAGGACGTTTGTTTTTGGCATTACAAATCTTGAGTGTACATGCACGCTAACAGGTGACCATGGAAAGATTCACCCTTAACAGAAAACCCAGTTCAGTTGAAAAAGAAACTTAAAGTTATGAAGAAATTGTTTACGTTTTTTTGTACGAATGAATGATTCTGGAGTGCAGGACTACTTTCTAAGTGCTGATAAACGTTAGGCCGTCTTTAAACCATTGACAGGGAGTTTAGGGACCCTCCTTAATTGCTTGTTAACCTGAAATATGATATAGTCAATAAAACTAGAGTGCCTGTTTATTGAAATGCCTATTTGCATTAAATACTGTGCATACATACAATGAAGAGTTACACCCCCCGTCTGACTGTGTCTGAAGGGCTATGGTGTTTGAAAAAGACCACGTATGTTTTTTGTCGTTTTACACGATGGTTTCACAAGTAGAATTTTATTAAAGGAGGGAAAAGGATGTGTTCAATGCGAGTTTATTCTTCTACGTAATTATAACTCAGATAAATTGTGAACATATCTTTAGTTGACTCTGAATGCAAAGTAGAAGTGTGTGTGTGTGTGTGTGTGTGTGTGTGTGTGTGTGTGTGTGTGTGTGTGTGTGTGTGTGTGTGTGTGTGTGTGTGTGTGTGTGTGTGTGTGTGTGTGTGTGTGTGTGTGGCCAAGTTCTACATTGTAGCATTGTATGAGGCAGACTCTTGGTGTAAAATCATTTTAAGTCAACACTATCGTCAGCCATTTTGAGGATAATTTCTGAGGTGAGTCTCTACTATTGTGTATTGTTGTAATGATCGTCTTAAGAGTGATGTCTTTAAGAAATGCCTGGTATATATATATATATAATATCTGAACACCTGAATATGTTGTCTACTCTGTATATTTTGAGAAATCTTGGAACTAGGACCTGTATTGTGGCTAAATAGAAAGAATAGTGTTCCCTACTATGTAAGCTACGTTTTACTGCTACCATCAATTTCGAAGTGTTCCTTATGGCTTGGAAATTTGCACTTTTCATACACGACTTGTTGGAACCACCCCACTGTTTAATCCGGCTGTACTCAATTAGCTCAATTGGTGATCCCAGCAAAAAAGTAAGCTATTTCAATTTACATTACTACCAGTTCGGTTGGTTATAGTTTTTTCCCTTGTGTATTGTCTGGTCTTGCCCAACTGCACAAGCAGTTATCGTTGCTAATGCATACAATCGAAGTGCTTCATGGCGATATATCGAGGTGGATCATTGTACTAGCTAGTTCCAAAAATAAACGTGTTGAATTGAGCTTTTCTAAAATGTGGAGGTATGCAGTGGATGTAGAAAGTTTGCACACCCTTGTTCAAATGCCAGACTTTCATGATGTAAAAAAAAATGACAAGACAAATTTACAACGTTTTCCTCCTTTACTGTAGTATAACCTGTACAATGCAATTGAAATGTGAACCCAAAGTTTTAAATGGGAAAGATGGAAAATACAATACTTAAATTAACATGGTTGCATAAATATGCACGTCCTGTAACTAATACTTTGTTGCAGCACCTTTGGCTGTTATTGCAACACTCAGTGTGAGACTTTTTTGGGTAAGAGAGTCTATCAGCGTAGCACATCTTGATGTGCCAATATTTGCCCACTATCTCCTGTGCACAGCCTTCTTCAGATCACCCCACAGATGTTCGATATGATTCTGGCTGGACCATTTCAAAGCCTCAATTTTATTCTGGTGAAGCCATTCTTTTGTTTATTTATACTTGTGCTTTGGTTAATTGTCATTCTGTCTTTCTTCATCTTCAACTTTCTAACTGGAAGCCAAAGGTTTTGTGCCAACTAGGGCTGGGTAAAATAATCGATTCAATCGATAATCGATCGATATCATTTAAAATTCACATAATCGATTCTCAGGGCACAAAATCATTTTTTTTTGTTCTTTTTCTTTTTGTTCTTTTTGTTTCATTTATGTCTATGGAAAATACCCAGTAGGTATTAGTCAATTAGGCCTAGGCCTACTTATTACAAATTAGCAATCTGTTAACACTGTCAAGCCACAGCCCTTTGACATTTTTATATGAAAATAGGCAACAGCATCTTTTGGGGGAAATCCTTGCACCAAAAAGGGAACGGATTGAATCGATTCGGAGTGAATCGAATTGAATCGAATCGAATCGAATCGTGATTAATCGATTCAAAACCCTAAGAATCGAAATCGAATCGATACAGGAACATAGCTGCAATACCCAGCCCTAGTGCCAACACTGGTATTTAGAACTGTTCAAAATTCCTTCCTCTCTTACTAAGGCCCCAGTTCCAGCTGAAGAGAAAACGGCCTCAAAGTATAGCCCTATTCCGACGGGACTAGTTTTATATATGGACATGGGGAAATGTAATTTTTATCTCAGGACGTCGGTAATAGAAATGGCTGATTCGGACTAGATTAAAATATCTCAGAAAACGAACAGAAAGTAGGAGGGGTTACTCATCACGCACAGTTGTGACTGCACTTGTTGTCATGTGCATGCTAACTTCACAATATTGATGCAGTCGGTTCGTATGCTCCGCCTACCCAAAATGAGCTGGCGGAGCACTCGGAGGGTAAACACACAGCCTCAAAATGAATGGCAGTGAATGAGAAGCCAGCGTACTGAAGGGTACAACTCTGCTTTTTTGGACTTGTGGTCGTCGGAAGCACTTTCATTCAAAGTCCACTGCCTGCCTCGTGAATCCAGGGAAACGACTATAAAGTGGCAGAACCATTTATATGTCCGAATGACCACGAGCAGTTGTAGAATCCACAGTCCCCCCATCAACACTCAGTCTGACAGCTTGTGACGGCAGTCATAGATAAAAAGAATTGGCGCATTGCCATACCATCCCGTGGGAACGTCCACCGACCAAACTGGCTGCAAACCTGACCATATATGGTCAAATATGGCCGACCTCGCGGCCTCATTCAGTTTTGCTGTGTCACCTTGTTCCAGGTGTAGCGTTTGTTTCCGTTGACCATCATTAGGGAGTCTGAGAAGAATTGATGTATAACAACCGTTTTTGCGCATTTCAAAGCACCACATGTCAGTGGACTCTGTAATTACTTGACCTAAAATGTAACTGGAGTCAGAACAGAAGCAGTTCGGCCGAATTTGTAGTATTAGTACATGTAACCTAACCTAGCAAAACTGAATGGGACCGCGAAGTCGGCCATATTTGACCATATATGGTCGGTTTTGCCGCCAATTTGGTCGGCGGAAGTTCCCGCGGGATGTTATGGCAACACGCTAATTCTTTTTATCTTTGGCTCTGCTATGACTCCTACCCCAAAAAAACTGAGCGTTGTAATAAAAGCCAAAGATACTGCAACAAAGTATTAAGGGTGTGCATATTTATGCAACTGTTAATTTAAAGGGGTATGCCACTATTTTGGGGCTTAATACAGTTAAAATCGTTGGCTGGGGTTTATAAAGGTGGTAAAGTGTCTTATTTTTCATGATAAGCGTTGTCTTCCTTTAAGACAAGTTAAGAGGAAATATGTCGCTAAGCTAGTGAAAGTCAATGGATCCGTGTAGCATTGTAGCATGCTACACGGATCCATTGACTTTCACTAGCTTAGCGACATATTTCCTCTTAACTTGTCTTAAAGGAAGACAACGCTTATCATGAAAAATAAGACACTTTACCACCTTTATAAACCCCAGCCAACGGTTTTAACTGTATTAAGCCCCAAAATAGTGGCATACCCCTTTAAGTTTTTAATTCATTTTATTTTTTTCACTTTAAACTAAGCTTTGGGTTTGTTTCTCAATTGCATTACACAGGAAAGGATATCGTTTTCATTAAAGGTGGAAAGAGTTGTTAAATAAAAAAAATAAAAAAAAGACGTGCAATTATTTGTCTATCATGAAAACCTGGCACTTGAACAGGGGTCCGTACACTACATGTTCCTAAATGAGAAAATAATTATTTTGAATGTTATGCATCAGCTTAACTCTCTTGCAAGAGACCACAGATCATCTCCTACCATTTTCTAAAAGGGAAGTTGTGCCCAACCAGCTGCGATGGTAGTCTCAGGAAGTTTCCTTTTCTTAAGGATCAACAAATCTTAACATCTTTCACACAAGTGCCCGACTGTTTGGCCTCCAATTGCGCCATTTCCTAAAAAACACATCCTGTTAACCTTAACAATCGTTGTAGCGGCCACAGTAGGCTAGTGGTCAAGGAACCACAAGAATATGAATAGAAGAAAATGGACACAGCTGATGGACCCAGATTTAGGAACAGAAAAAAACACTTGCAGTGCCTTGAGCTAAACAATCACTTGCAGTGCCCGACAAGTCCCAAAACTTAACAAGCAACAGGACTTAAGTTTCATGAGGACTTGGTCGGTCCATTATGGCACACAATTTAAAATGGAGCCTGCACTTCACTGCCGTTCACTGGTGTCTTTGTTTGTTTGTGCAGTTGGGCCAGAAGTTGTGGGGCACTATGACCTGTCAGACACCCACTCAGAGCAGGAGCCGCCATCTTCACACCCCCATACACTACCCCCCTCAGGTCTGTTATTGTCCATCCATCATGGTGAATGATCGCTTCTTCAGAAAAAGAAATCGCCTCTTTCCCTTCTTGTTACGGATAGGCATGTGCAGCAAGAGATGCGCAATGTCCATAAAATATCTCCGTTTGAACTAATCTTCACTAGCAAAGTCTTCTGTTTGTTTTTGGTTATCGTTTTGGGTTTGTAGTATACCTAACTTTGCACTTCAATGTACTTCAGGACCCACCTAGATCCCGTAGATGCGCTATTCCTTTTGTGAACAAATATCAGTTTTAGTCTTCATTCTTCCCCAATCATTCAAAATGCCTTCTGATTCAGGGATAGAACCACGGATAGAACACTAGAACACTCCTTTGTAGTGGCTCAAGTCAGATTGTCGCCATATTTAGCTGGTATAACGTTTCCATTTATCAGCGATAAGGTGATGCACACATGATCCTGTAGGAGGCAATGACGCAGGATCTATCGAAAACACAAGATACTGGACCAAGATGGCGGCGCGAAGGGTTGGGCCACGCCAAAAGGCTGAACACAGTGTCTAGTGTTCTATATCTATGGTTCAAGCAGGGCAATCGCCTGGTTGAAAATGGAATATGTGGCACCGGGTTGTAATTAATGAACCCAGGTTGTCCATCACTGCTTACTGATCAGTCATGTCAAGGTTGGGCCACACCACAATGCTGTGTGCACTATCTAGTGCTCCATATTCATGCAGTAGAGGAAAATGAACATAATCGAAACAACCCGCTGTGCGAAATGTGGTGGTGCATGTGTCAGACAGAAAGCAAATCACTGTTCAACAGTACAACTTTTAGTTTGAAAAACTGGCTCAATGCTCCAGGGAGGGAGCAGAGCTGTGTCATTTGATTATGTATTTTGGTTGTCACTGGCTATGGTTTTTCTGGCACTATGGGGACTTGTATGCATATATCATGATGTCTTACTCATTGTGTTTCATTGTTACTATTTTAGGTGAGGCAGAGGCAAAGCCTCAGGTGAGCCGACCGTCCTCAGACAGTGAAGTGGAGATAATCGGCGTTCAGGAGAACCCCAGGTATGAATAAAAACACATTTCCAACCTCATCAATAAACCCTTATAAATCTATAATAACCGTGCAAACTACTATAAAAACTATTCCCCTTGGAAATATGAACTGTACTATAAAGGGCACCTGAATATAAGCCACACAAGGGAAAGATAATTGTACAAACATAGAGACCATACCTCGGTATAAAGCACAGGTGTCCACATTGAAACGTGGGAGCTCCATTAAATCCAATGTTAGCAGTGCATGGGTCGACCGTGTCCACTACATTGAAATTCTTCAAAATCAAAATGGGATAGCAGTGCATGGCTTATGAGGCGTGATAACCATATAAAGTATGATTCGGAGTACAATAAAACTGCACTGGGTTTGTGAGTAATACCTCTCCAACCCTCAATGCCATCTTCTCTGTCTCTCTGCTCCCCAAGAGCCTCCCCCGCCCCGTTTGTGCTGTCTTGTGATGTCTTGTATATATTTGCTTATGCCTTGAGGATTTTTAGACTTATGACTCAATGTTATAATTTTATAATGTTGATGCCTTTTTTCCTCACCTTACCCAATGTTATACTAAGTTTACTTTTTGGGTGCGCTGGCCTGAGCAGAGTGGCATCAAGGTTACCCTAATTTCCCATTGGGTGTTAAAGGGCAAGTGCACCATTTTCAACATTTTCAACAAGCCCCTTATCTGAGTTGTCTGCAATGTTTTAGAGTCCCCCTCACCACCCCTCATGGTTCAATTATTGCTTATCCTTTAATAAAGTTACTCTACTCTACTCTAATTCTTGAGTGTTTTGTGATGCAGGTTCCCTCGTGGAGGGGTGATCCAGTCTCTGTCCTCTTGGAAGAGCGGGCCCAAGCCCACGTGGAACACAAACCCTAGTCAGCCCGGATGGGCACCGCCCCCCGAGGTAGTGGACTTGACACTGGAGGAGGACAGACAGAGATACCTGCTGTGACACACACACACACACACACACACACGCTCATATATACCTACTGTAACAGATCCCTCACCCCTCCTCAAACGAACCGAAAACCTGCTGTAACACAGTCGCACACCCTTGCTTCACACAAACACACACACACACACGCACACACACACACACACACACACACACACACACACACACGCACCCTTGTACTACAGTGAAAAAGAAACCCACAATGTTTATACGGCTTCCATTGCCTAATGGGTCCCACACTACATATCAAACCTAGAACATGGAGCGTAGACACACGACACGCAAACACAAGCACATACACATAGACGCTTTTGGAGTGTGTGCACTGATCAAGTACTAGCCTGCATCCTCCTTCTCTTCCTCTTTTTACCCACGTCAGGTCTTCGCTAATAAGCAATATGAATGTGCGTGTGTGTGCGCGCGCTTGTGTGTGTGTATATGTGTGTGTGCGTGTGTCTGTGTGTGTTTGCATGACTGCCTCCATGTGTTTAGGTGCCAGTCAATATTTGTCCTCCCGTCCTTTCCTGTGGACTCTGTTGCCTCTGTAGAAAAATCATACGTTTCCCCGCTATCAACCAGCACAGAGTGATTTTTGTGTTTTTGTTGTCTTTTTTCTTTTCTTTTTTGTTTTTTTGTTTTGTTTTTCAGTGTCCCGATTACAAATGAGAGAATGACCTTTTGCATTCTTTTTGCAATCTATTGACTAGAAATGATCACTGACGTTGAGCCTCACGTCACGATGCCACAAGCAAAAGGAAATGAAGGAGGACAGAAATTGACTTGAACCCTTTGAGTGAGTGAGTGAATGAATGGCTGTGCAATAGCCTCAAAAAGCTGCTGCTCGAGGAATGAATGTACAGGGATGAATCCAACATGTTAAAGGAACAGTCCACCATTTTTGGAAAGGTGATCATTTTACACCTGAATTTTTACCCGTCTCCACCTTGTTTAACGTGTGGTTCAAGCATCTCTTCCAATGACGATGCATGTAGCGGGCGTCAAATATCAACATTTCAAGGGACAGGCTTTGCTACACCTTGCCGCATAATGGCGGCAAAGAGTAGAGATGAGCAGGCTTTCGGCACGCACATGCGTCAGGATCAGTGGACTATATATTTAACTCGAGGGTGAGGTGTAAAATGTTCTGACTGTTCCTTTAAACTCGTTCACTGTAAAACGCACTAAGCAGAAAAAGACCACAATGTAACTCACACTTTTTTTGTCCTGCGATGTGCATTGTGAACAAGTGGATGTTTTGGATGCACCGTGTGTGACTGTGTGACTGTGTGACTGTGTGTGTGCACGCTATTTGATTTGTGTGTGTGTGTGAGCGTGTGTGTGAACGAGCGAGCGAGACAGAGGGGGGCAGATGTATGTTCTGTTTTTTTTGTTTTTTTTAACAAATGGTGTGTGAAATGCAGAGGCTGAAGACGATGAACTGTTGTTGCTGCTGCACTTTAGAGACTTCTCAATCAAGAGTTAACTATACAATCATGATCACTCATAGATGTATACACTCTCGCAGAGTGGACAACACACGCTAACCTCCTTTAATCTGTTCTACACCACGACTCAGTCAGTGATGGGCAAGATGTAGTCATTACAATCCATTGCCACATATTCCAAATGCCTTTGTTTTGCCTGTCCAATTCAGGAAGGTGATTGGCTGGTTGAATGATCACCTGGCTCAATTGGACAGGTAAAACAAGGTCATGTGGAATATGTGGCACTATGGTGTAACTAATGAATCCTTTTTGTCCATTACTGCTCAAAATACAATACAATACACATGCACACGCAAAACACCTTCAAAAACCTTACACTTGCATTAACCACAGGGGCTCTTTTGCTCTAGACCCGAAGATCACTAACCAATAACATTTCTTTTGTTCTTCTGAAATGTATCCGCGTGATCCTATGTCCCCGGTACTCACACTTGTTACTTTTGTGGGCCGTTTTTCTCTGTAGTTTTCTGAAGCGCCGCTAACTATTCAGACAACCGACTTTGTCTAGCTGAAATTGTTTTAGATGCAATACAAAGCTTTCCGTGTTTGGCCCCTTTGCCTTCTACGCTGCCTCGAATGAGAAATGGAATATAGTATATTTTTATTTTCTGCATTAAGAAGTTAAATAAAGAATGGATCATGATGACAAGATGGTGGATACTGCAGCACAAATGGGGGAAAAAATAATCAATTGCTCTCATCTTCTGAGGTTCAACTTGTACAAATTGCTCAATCCGTATAATGCCGTGTGAGAGCTGAAGCAGTGCAGTCTGTACTTACAACTGTGGAATACAAAAGGGTGTAAATCTTGATGATAATTAAAGGGACACTGTGTGAGATTTTTTTGTTGTTTATTTCCAGAATTCATGCTTCCCATTCACTAATGTTACCTTTTTCATGAATACTTACCACCACCATCAAATTCTAAGTATTCATTATGACAGGAAAAATTGCACTTTTCATACATGAAAAGGGGGATCTTCTCCATGGTCCGCCATTTTGAATTTCCAAAAATAGCAATTTTTAGCTGCAAAAATGACTCTACTTGGACCATACTAGAAAATATTTGTTTATTACTTAGTAAACTTTCATGTAAATACCAAATTTGGCAATAGGCAGCCCAGTTTCAATCAGCAGGATAGTTGCAGTACCTTTTTTGACCATTTCCTGCACAGTGTCCCTTTAATAACATTGTAAGCCTGAATCGGACAGCACTTCAACATCCAATCATTTCATTCGTTGTTGTTTTTTTCTTTACTTACGGAAGACACTTCTTTGTTGTGTATGTGTGTGTTGAAGGGTTCATTGCTCTCATTTGTTATTTACACACCATGTAACTTTATGTGGGTATCATTTACTCACAGGCATTCATTTTTGTGTGTGTTTTTTTTTTTAAAACTGTCTATGTTTGCATTGTATCATACACACACACACACACAGATATGTGTGAAATATTTTAGTTTGACTGTTTTTGGTTGTTGGAAAAATCATGGCATGGTGTCAGTCCATAGACCCAGAGGATTTTCTGTTGTAAGAGTCCCAGACCTAATTGTAGGTGGGGGTTTTTTCCTCAGCTTTTTTTTTTTTTTTTTTACATCTAATCTGAGGATGTACATAAATACATTAAAACACCTGGAACAAACATGAGATGCATGTAATGAGACCGAACATCTAGTAATTCCCTAATGATCCTAGTCTTTTATTTTGTGTTGTAATTTGGAGTGTTTTAAGTTGAACAAAAAAAAACTGCAAATACATGCCCTGCAGTCCTCCTCTTGTACCTGTATGTCAGTGCTGACGTTTCTCAGTTTGTTTTTTTCTGTTTTTGTTTTCCACTGTTTTTTTCTGTCCATACACATGTAGGTGCATTCAATTCCTTTATGTTTGTAATGCCCTTTGAGGTCCCCTTTTGCTGCATTTTCATCCCACACCTCCCATCTCGACCTACACCTTTTCAGCTTGGAGTCTTGTACGTGACTGGTTCATATTTCTCCAATATCAGCTTAATTCACAGATACACAACACTAGATGCTGCGTTCAGCGAGTTGGCGTGGCCCAACCTTGAGTGCTGCCGTTTTTGGGCCTATACTACAAAGCTGATTCAGGAGTAAACCAGGTTAAGTTAAGAGGTAAATCATCTAATAGAAGAGGGAGGACCAAAGGCTCTTCTATTAGATGATTTACCTCTTATCTTAACCTGGTTTACTCCAGAGCTTTGTAGTAAAAGCCCCTGGTGTGGTATCCAATGTTCACAGACGTTGTTTTACTGCCACCTGTAGGATAATGTGCGTATCGCCTTGTCACTGATTTGATGGGGGTGTTGTATCGAGTGAGGCCATTCATTCCAGTACAAAGTCAACGGTCAACGCTGCATCTAGTATTCTGTATCTATGAATGGAATTGGAAGCCAGGGGTGCATTTCTCAAAAGAGAAGTTATTAGCCTGTTAGCAACTTTGGTAGTTGCCAATGGGAAAATGCATTGAAAACAACAAAGTAGCTACGTTGGCTTCGAGAAATGCACCCTGGAGTTGATCTTTTGAAGCAGTATGAGGGCAGGAAGAGATGAAAAGGTGACAGTGATCTTGAAACACTGCTATTGCCTACACAGTCACACATTTAGACGCATTCATGAGGCAACACCAACACATACACACAGTCACAGACACACACTGATATTGCGTAAAGTCACACATTTCTGAGGCAAGACACACACACACACACACACACACACACACACACACACACACACACACACACACACACACACACACACACACACACACACACACACACACACACACACACACACTTTATTCCACTGCAGTGTTTCCTACAACAGGTCAGCAATATATGTATAAAATATGGTGAACTTTATTTTGGGTACATATTATTTCAGGTAATATTTTGTGCAGTGTGTGTGTGGAGACACATGAACCTACTGTGGCTGGCCAGTATGAGTATGTGCAAACCATAATGGGTGGATCTCAAACTAGTTCCTCCGTCCCCCTATCTGCTGCTTGTAGCCTCCTGCCTGCCTCTGTGTAGCCCCGTTTCCATAGAGAAAACAGAGTTTCCCCACTGACAACCAGCGCAGAGCACTCATCATCCCAATTTGCAAATGAGATCACTTTTTTTAAATTATGTTTTGCAAGATATTGATTGAAACTTTGAGACTGTGGATACGGCAGTAGAAATGGAAAAAAAGAGAGAATCAATTGCTCTCATCTTCTGAGATTCAAACTTCAACAAATTGCTTAATTGCTTGAAACTTTGATCATGGAGGACATAGAGCTTTGGGCCATGAGGCCACTAGCAGCAGGAAATGACGGGAGGAACTGGTTTGGTTTACACCCCATGTGTGGGAAACTACTGACACTTCTGATCTCACACGTCTCCCTCGTCTCAGATGATGACGACCTCCTTGTCCGACTGTACACTATGTCATGTACAGTAGTACATCACCCCTCATAACCATTACATGTGTGCTACAGCATTATGTCCTTCTCACACACACACACACATTAAATACAATACACTGTCTCACACATTTGGCATCCACCACTGATTCCAAAGGAGCTCTTCTCCCTCCCTCTGTGCCCCCCCCCCCTCCTTTATTCCTGTGTCCACTGCTCCTTTTCCTCAGTATTTTAGGAGGAATGTTTATAATATTCTCTTGCCTCAGCAAGCCAGACTTCCTTCAAAATGACAAATATGATGTAGAGAGAAATGAAACTATTTTAAAATAAATTAATAGTTATTTAAAAGACTGGAGCTTCTTTCTTTTCTGTGTGTAGTTTTGTGCAAGTGTCTGTATGTTTGCATGGTGTGTCACTGCCATGGGTTTTTCAATAGAGTCAAGTTTTTGCTTGCTTTACCATTGAATTAATAAGAGTGTTTACCGATCATAAGGGAAAAGTTGTGCACTGATTCCAATTCTTACTTTTCACTTACCACAACCACTGGAGCATTTCTTTCTGTTGTTCTATTTTTTTATCAATTGGTGTTGAGATCCAATGACTGACTGAAGCTATGAATAACAGAAGCAGACAACCAATGAAAAGCAGCAAAATCACCCCTGGCTAGTAAAAGTTGGGTCACACCTTTATTCCTTTCAACCCCTCTGCTGAAAAATGCAGATGTGTTTACAACATGAAATTAGTCATGGGCCCCCTACTTAACCCCCTGAGAGAGTCAGCGTGTTTGTGGGTGTGTGCGTGCGTGTGGACACAATTATGTACACAAAAGTTGGGAGGGTTGTGTATCTCACCCGCACACACAAAAAGATCAACACAGTGCAATGGCCATGCCCAAAAGGAAATGACCTCTAATTGATCTTACGTAACAATGGAATGAACTGGCAGTGTAATGCCACAAATCAACAGCTTCCTCACACCTTTCAAAAAATACCTTAGCACTAAATCCATTTTCAGTCTCGTCATGATGGTCAACATTGGTTTTGCTATTGCTGCTGTGGTGTCGTTTTTTGCTCCCTTGAAGTCAGGGGTGTCAAGGGCCGTACTATGAAAACCAACCAGGATATTGAAGGTGGGAGCCTTTACAACATACCCCGCCTTTACTAGGTCCCCTGAAAATATAACTTGATTGTATTGCTAATGTCATTTTTAAGTTTTCCATTAAAAAATATCATTTTTTATGTGAAATTTTATGTGAAACGGCAGGACATTGAAATTATATCGGGGCCGGATAAGACAGCCTCAGGGGGGCGTAAATGGCCCCCGAAACAATAGGTTCCTCACCCCAGCTTTAAGTTCTCATCAGGTGCAATCCCAGATGACCATGTGGGTACTACACTCATCAGATCATTTGCAGAGGCCTCAATTCCATCAGTAGCGTCTGGGGTTGCAGGATTTCTTGGGCAGAAGCTTTTCTGGAAATATTGGAAGACTGTGGTGAGAGTGAACGGTTCCGTTTGTTGCTGTTGCTGACAGAACATCTTGTCAAGCAAACAGAATTGGAAACTTGTAAAAACATGGGAAATGGCAACAATTGAGGCAGTTATTTTTCATACAGTTAGCACATTATTCACACTATTCTAAGCATTTACAGAGGAGCAGCTCACATGCATTGTCCCATTGTCTGTGTATAGCAATGTCCAAGTCGCTGTGCTGAACCCATGTCAACAGCAGCAGCAGCAGTCCATTGAAGCAGGCGCTGTCGGCACAGACATATGAAGACAGCACTCATGATTAGGCACTTAACAAGAGTTCAGCAGCAACATCCTCACTGAATTCGGGACGTGACCCAGAGTCAGTAGTCTGGGACGGCCCATTTCTACCTGTGACGCTGCTCAAAATTTAATTTCAAATTTCAAAAAGTCAAAATAGTCGCTCCATCTGCCTTTTCTCCAACATTATCTCAAGGCCCACCCTCTCCTCTCGCCAGACCAACGCAAAGAGTTGGAAGTCATGATAGCCAGACTACAGAGTCACAGGTGCTGCACTAATTCATACTTGTCCATTGATCCATCATATCTCTTGTATCCATGTCAGATCATCAGCTATAATAGCACTTGCGGCTTAGCGTGTTCTGATTCTGTGGAATTCAAGAATTCTGGATCCTTACATTACGTTTAGCTGACGAATGTACCCATAGCAATTTACAGGGTATCATTCGCAGTCCCTGAAGCAATGCATGGTTAGCAGTGCGTTGCTCATGGGCTCTTCAGCCATGGATGGAGGTGTAGGGAGAAAGGTAAGGGTGAGATTCGAACCCACAACCATCTGATCCAAAGACCAACTCCCTAAACATTAGGTCAGTGCTTGGCGGCTGGACGATATGCTAGTTCACCGACACAGACGCTGCTGTGTGTGGAGGCAACACGGGGAGGACATCATCATCAGTATTTGGGGTAGATGGTGCGTCGTGTCTTGCCGTCTGCCTTCTTCTTGTCCAGCCACTTGCCACAGTGGAAGATGGTGGTGACGGCGTTGGCCGTGTTGGTGATCTCCACACGCTCCAGGAGCCAGCCGGGACTCAGCCCTGTAATAATAATAACAATGATGATAATAATAATGAATGAGAAATGCACTCAGAGAATGCATACCTCCGTCAAGGAAGTTGTTTGATATAACATTTAAATATGTTACATCCACATTTTTTTCAAGTCTTTCTGCCTTGTTTTTGTGGAGTTAGAAACTGGAATGTCAAAATTCGCCCTATCGTGCAATGGTGAATATTTTTAAAACATTCCTGGATCTGGATCGTGATTCGGACCACCACCAAAATTTTATCACTTGTTCCTTTTGACATTTCCAACAACTCCACAAAGTTTCATCAAAATCCATTCATAACTTTTTGAATTATCCTGCTGACAGACAGATAGACAAACCAACACGACCGAAAACATAACTTCTTTGGCAGAGGTAATGAATTAGATTAGAAAGGACTTTCAAGATACTCAAGGAAGCTGAGCAATAAAAGTTTGAGGGTAAAAACGAGCAATTTAAGAATAAGAATCATTTGATAAAATTAAATAGTCTAGTCAGGTAAAGTTAAGTGTGTGACTGGCCTACTTGTCAACACTTTGGTGAGCTGACGTTGATTTTATAAATGCATTATACATAAATAAACCTTGACTTCACTTGACTTGAAAATTAATACATCAAAGAAGTGACTGTTCTATAGAGTATTTGAAATAATGTGAAAAAATAATAACTTTTTATCACACTGTTTTTAACCAAGGCTGAGCAGATAGGCCTATGCCTATTTTCCTTTCAAAAAGGCATAGCCATAGGCCTATCATATATTTTTGCCATTGTTTGAATATGCTCAATATATATTTATCATATTTCTATTTAATGACAACCTCATTTAAGTATGGCTATAATGTTGTGGTTAACGGTTAATTAAATGTTGGTGAACATTTCTGTTAAATACATAAAGCTAATGTAGAGCAAGAAGACAATATTCCAAGACACCTTTGTTGTCGTGCTCCATGATGACATGCGTGAGGTCTCCCATCTCCAGCAGCTCCAGGTTGAAGCGCTCCGTCTTGTCGCGCTCGAAATTGTTCTGGAAGCGCTTGCGCAGCTGACGCCGGCCTGAGTCTCCGTTGGTGCCGAAGACCGTCATGAAGACGTTGGCGTCTGTGCCGGCGCCCTTCTCGTCGCCCGTGACGACGATGATCTCATAACGCACGGGCACCAGGCTGCGGGCCTTGGAGGCGAAGCTCTCCACCATCTTGGACAACTCGAAGGTCACAGGGTCGTCGCGTTTGGACTGCAACGGGATCTGGGCGTTGCAGTTGAAGAAAAACCTATGGGGCAGACAGAGGGAAGTGAGTGGTGGGAAACTAGTAGACCGCAAATGAAACAAAGAATATATCGGGATAAATGGGATAATCAGAGCATTACAGGCGAATAAATACCTATAGGCAGAGGCAGAGAAGAGTAGGTGTGAAACAAATTCACCACAAATGAAACCATGCCACAAAGCAGACATCAACAGGATATGGTAGTATCAGGATAAGTGGTAGCCAGGCCGTGCCCTCCGATTGACGCAACACCTTCAGCGCTGCAACTAGTCAGGTCAAGATCAATGCAAGTACTTTCTGAGCTCCCAAAAAATCGCGAAACCCTTCCACTTTGTTGGGAAGCAAACAACCTTTAGCAAACCATTAGGGAGCCTGTTTGAGAAAGGCCGTTTGGGAAATGTTAATTGTTATGCTCTTGGTCAGACCAAGTCTCGAAGAGATTTGAAAGTCGATGATAATCAGGCTAGATAAGTAGAACTGTGATCTGAATTTTCCCAGTTAATTTTTGTTAAACCAAATTTAATAATCAAAGCATTGATTTTACTGATATTTTACTGAATCCATTTTTTGAAAATGTAGTGAGATGTAGTGTTTTGGGAAACACTGGACCCTTCTCTTATTCTTGCGGAGTTCCACAGGGTACCTACTTGTTTCCAAGCTCTATCTCAGTGACGATGATCTCCACAACGTGCCAGTAAGCCTCTCCTTTGGGTTTCTTCCCGTCTTTAGGGACGTGTCCAACGCAGATGCCCGCAATGTCACCCACATTCTTGGAGGAGAACTCAAATCTGTCTTCACTTCCACTGAGAGGGCACACAAGGATGCAACTTACTGTGCTAACTCAGACATATTATACATTACTGATATTTTGACTTTTCGATAGATTCATGCACATTGTCCAATCAAATATATAAAAGAAGGACAGGATGGGAGAGATATTCTAATAAATATGTAGGACTGCAGTGTCGAATGTCAGATATAAAACTGATTAGATACACAATAATAATTTAAAAAACACACAAACAGTGTAAGCTACCTTAAGAAGCGCCTCTTTTTCCCTGAGTTTTCTAGATCCAACACTTTGGAGCGCCCCTTCCTTCCTTCCAGGATTATCGTCACATTCTCTTTAGTCTCAGCATCATCGTCATCTGCTGTCACTGTGACGATTTCATACTCTGCCAAACAAAAACATAGCCATTAGTGTGGCAGTGCAAGAGACCATATACTGTACTACATAGCATGATAAGACAGTCATGATGGAGTTAAATTTAAGATGGCAATGTATGCTTCAACATTCTGTATGCTTTTCTGACTTTAAAGACAGAATGACTACAGCACACGTGCACAGCATGTCTCAGTTTCAACAGAATCAAGGCCTTGCACATTCATACTGCATTATGGGTTAATACAGCATGATTTATTGGCATTAATGTTTGTGTAAAATTGTCCTTTTATTTATTTCAAGAATATGGCAGAGCAATATAAAAAACCTCACATGGCATTCTCACAGTCCATCAATCGCTGCCTATTCATTTGTAGAAAACACATCTGGACTTTTTCCATGTGATGTTAAACAAGTTCTGATTTGAAGCGAAGCAGATTCTCTATATGTAACAGATAGGTGGTGGGCCCAGTCTCATATCTTGTCAGTTCGTTGGTGTTAACGAGTGGCAACTTTATTTTTGCTTACATAACCCCCTGACAACCCATTAATCAATATTTTGGCTGTTGCCATCCTCAAAACTTGCACATTGATTTATAAAAATGACAACAAAAACTAGCTGACCGAGTGACGTCACGTCAATGCAAAGTCAACGAGGCAGAATACAGCTAGCGCGTGCATGCTACCCGGAACCGTCAGATTTCATGGCAAAAAGTTACAAGTTGGGGGGTAGGTGGGCTCACTTGTGGTGTACATGCCAAAAAAAATATTTTCCTCAAACTTTCAGAAGTGCTCTTTTTCGCTGTTAGTGTTCGACTGTCTGACCATCATTGGGCAACGAGAGATAAATGTCAAAAAGAGGACAGGTCTGTTCCCTCAAAGCAATAGAGCAATGAGGTGACGGGGGTAGATCAATTCGCCAAAAAAAACCTATGTGTCAGTAAAGAAATGCAAGCTGTGCTATTTTTTCCAGTAACAGGAAAATGGTCAGGAATTAAATGCCTACGTTGTTTTTCAATGATTAGGTGAATTATCTGCTATGAAAAAAGCCCGATATGCGGATAAATATTCCCTTTTCAACTTTGAGGGGCGGAGACTTCCCATTGACTGTGCATTATGTGACGTCACCCCCAGTCTTTTTTATTTTCGTTATTTTTTAATATCAACGTGCAACTTTTCAACGTGGCAACAGCCAGAATATTGCTTTACATATTGTCAGGAGGTCATATTAGAAAAATCAAGTTGCCACTCGAGAGTGAGAACGAAACTCGTTTTCTAAAGGAGCTACGAAATCTAGCCCACCGTCTAAGAGGCCAACTAGCAGAATGTGGCGTGGAATGTTAGTAAACCTCCCTCCTGAAGCCTCTATACAGTGCGGTAGCATTGGGCTATCGGACCGGCCCGCAGCCTCTTACTGCAGCTGGGGTCGCCGGCCACCCTATTCACTTGCTGAAAATGCTTAACTACATCATAACAACATTGCTATGACATTACAGAGAGCCATAGTGCTGTGCTAAGGGGATAAGCTCAGCGTGTTCGTACTGTGACTCCCATTGCCAAACTGATGTAGTTGACGAGGTGGCAGGTTCGCGCCCCGAGGGGGACGAAATGTGCAGGAACACCTCCGTCACATTTATATGACTACCGGTTTCAGGCAGGAAACAGAGGCGTGTATTTACAGTATCTATGCTACCTGATGCAACATATACCTGCTTCAAATGCATTGAATCAAAGATGTCTGGTGTTAAAGGGGTATGCCACTATTTTGGGGCTGAAAACAGTTAAAATCATTGCCCTGGGTATACAAAGGTGGTAAAGTGCCTTATTTTTCATGTTAGACGTTGTCTTGTTTTAAGGAGGGAGTAAGTATCTAAGCTAGTGAGAGTCAGTGGATCACACATGCTACAGTGATCCATTGACTTTCACTAGCTTAGCTACATACTCCCTCTTTCAACTTGTCTTAAAGCAAGACAATGCATAACATGAAAAACAAGACACTTTACCACCTTTATAAACCCCTGCCAACGATTTTAACTGTATTAAGCCCCAACATAGTGGCATACCCCTTTAAATGTGCAGGGTACTGTCTGTCTTCCATCAATGTGCAGTTTGGCTGCCCCCATGTCTGTCTTGTGCAATCAGCAGGTTGGCTCAACTGGTGCTCATTGACGTGATGGGCAACACCTGTGGGTCTGTGGGTACAGTAGGCTAAATAATGACGCTTCCTATCATTGCTTCACTGTCCTATTGAAATAAAAGCCCCACACCCTCTTGTAGCCTCTTACTGCAGCAGGGGTCGCCGGCGACCCTATTCACTTGCTGAAAATGCTTAACTACATCATAACAACATTGCTGTGACATTACTGAGAGCCATAGTGCTGTGCTAAGGGGTTAAAAAAATGAATCACGAAACTCACTGGTTTTCTCATCGAGGTCCAGTATGTCGTTGTTGGCGCAGCCCAGCTCCCTCATCAGCTGGCCGTCATCTTCGCTCTTGGCAAGCCACTTCCTACAGGGGAACCGAAACGTCTGGTCCATCAGCTCATCGCGCACCTCCACAAAATCAAGAAACCAACCAGGAGCTGGACCTGAAACACAGAAAACACACACACGCACACACGCACACAAGCACACACAAGCGTGCGCAAGGGAACACACACACGTGCGCGCGAACACACACAGAAATCTGTGATGTACTGTGCAAGGACTTTTATTTGTCAAATGCCTAGAAATACTAAAAGCATAACATGCGATGAAATTAGAGTTACTGTAGCATTACTGCACTTTTCATATACTGTAAGTGTGTGTGTGTGGGGGGGGGGTGCAATAGTGCCAAAGTGCTTATGAATGGCATAGTATATACAGTACTGTGTATCCACTTGCATCAGAAACATATCAATCATCACATCATATTATTATAGCATATTATTATAGCTTCTCTTCTATGCTCCCCTCCTGGTTTTTTTAATGAAAAAGTTGTGTGCATAGTTGGCTTGCCTGAGTTGTCATGCCACAGACGGACTTTGGAGAGGTCTCCCAAGCTGAGCTTCTCTGGGAATTTGAAGACGTCAGTCTTCTTGCGCTCAAACTTGTTGCCGTTCTGAGAGTGTTTAAGTGCCAGAACGCCCGTGTCTCCGTTCTCACCAAAAACCATGCACCACACATTGGCATCGGTCCCTGCGGCTGAACACATAAAAACAACAACAACATAAAATTCTACAGGGCAGAGACATTGACACAGGTAGTATTGCAGTGCAGTATTGTATGTGTATGTACAGTTTGTACTACTGTGTGTGTGCGTGTGCGTGTGCGTGTGCGTGTGCGTGCGTGCGTGTGCGTGTGCGTGTCTGTGTCTGTGTCTGTGTCTGTGTCTGTGGTGCATGCATACCCATGGCCTCTCCGGTCTTGATGCTCATGGTGTAATCAGTCAGCTTGTGTGTGTGTGTCTGCGTCTGTGTGTCTGTGTGTGTGTGTCTGTGTGTGTGTGTGTGTGTGTGTGTGTGTTGCATGCGTACCCATGGCCTCTCCGGTCTTGACGGTGATGGTGTAATCGGTTCGCGTGTGTGTGTGTGTGTGTCTGTGTGTGCGTGTGTGTGTGTGTGTGTGTGTGTGTGTGTCTGCGTGTGTGTTGCATGCGTACCCATGGCCTCTCCGGTCTTGATGCTCATGGTGTAATCGGTCCGCTTGTGTGTGTGTGTGTGTGTGTGTGTGTGTGTGTGTGTGTGTGTGTGTGTGTGTGTGCGTGTGTGTGTGTGTGTCTGCGTGTGTGTTGCATGCGTACCCATGGCCTCTCCGGTCTTGACGGTGATGGTGTAATCGGT
>NC_085867.1:17263597-17283597 GCF_034702125.1 Engraulis encrasicolus | reverse complement strand
AGGGTGTAACATAGTCAAATGTTCTATCAAACAGCTTCCTTGGCGGGGGTCTGCACTCTCTGAGTGCATTTCTAATTTAGTGTAAGTTAGGAATGCAGCCCAATGGACTGAGTAGGATGATTAATATGCATGTGTCCTGAAGGCGTTATATTCATCATCATAAATTATGCCAAAGCATTCCACGCACCCTGATTAAATAAAATCATTTTCCATGCACACACACACACGCCCACAACGTTGTTCAATTTTTCCCATGAGTTCCCACCGCGGTGGTATCATTCTTACAACTTTGCATAAATAATGGCCCGTTTTTGGTCTCTGGTTTCCATTTTATTTTCAAATGCATGCATGAAGCATACAGTAGCTCCTGATGGGTTTCTAATGACGCTGTGTGGATATGCGGGCGAACGGATGGATAGGATAGGGAACCTGATTCCCATCATCCAATGCAATTTAGCAGAGTGCCCCCTCTGGACTATGGGCTGGGTCCCCAGAGAGGGACATCGCTCTAATCGGGTAATAAATACCTGCTGCTCGCCCAGTGGCAACGACATGTGTGGAGCGAGATCCGGGAAGCGCTCCAGGAGAGCATGTGATGATGCGCTGTGCTGTGTCATATTTTGATATGTTTTGTTATGTTATGAGACTTAAGATTCATTTTGAAGAACGTTTTGTTGCTGCACGGTTGGAAGGGCTATTGTGGTCTTGGTCCTCGATATTTAAAGATCAACAATTAATTGTGATTCGTTTCTCAGCCCACATACATTAGTTAACAGGGCTATAAGTAATACCCTATGCCTAAATGTCTGAAAGTCGGTTTGTATAAGTGTAATGAAATGCTAAATGTAATGAAATGTTTACACTCTGCTAAGTGTAATAAAATGTTTTAGGTAATAGGGTTTTCAACTTTACGATGCCACCAACCTAGGACAATACTGTAGTGAGATGAGGAGAAAAGCTGGAGCTCACTGTCACTGCATTTTACAGTAATGGTGCACTCCTGTGTAAGATGGTGGCCAGAGTAGGTATTGCAACTATGCTGCTCATTGAAACTGTGCTGTCTACTCCCAAATTTCATCTTTTCATGAATATTTAATAAATAATGAGTTTCTGGAAATTCAAAATGGCGCAATGGCGAGGATCCCCTTTTTCATGTATGAAAATGTTCCCAGTCATTATGAATACTTTGAATTTGATGGTGGTCGTAAGTATTCATGAAAAAGGGAACATTTGTGAATGGGCAGCATGAATACTGGAAATAAATGACTAAAAATATCACACAGTGCACCTTTAAAATGTAACCACTTATCCGACTGTAGTACTACAACGCTTTTCACTCACGTAAAGCAGCATCCTCCTCATCCTCGCTCTTCATCTCGTTCATGTTGCTGTCCAGCCCTGGCAAGGCACTGTCGCCACGGGGTCCATCATAACCCTATACAAATGCACACATTAAAAAAATTAAGGATATTTGTAATGTAACTCGTACGTAGACACACACACGCATGCACACACGAACGTGCACACACGCACACACACACACACACACACACGAACGCGCACACACGCATACACACACACACACACACACACACACACACACACACACACCATTGGTCGAGGGATAAAATGAAAGGGACAGAGTGATGAGAAGGTACTGTAGGTGAGTTATATGGTACACTTCACATCAGCCATTATTGCAAAAAAGAAAATAGTAAAGGAACCCTTGTGTAGGCTATATATTATTTCCTTCACATTCATACATTTTCCTTAAGTTTGAATATTGTAAAATGTGGAGCTGTGAAAAAATATGTGCATATGTTTGTAAGAATGAAAGGATAATGTAAGAAAAGTTTACTTTGCACCAATTTGCAGATGTTTATAACAAACAAATCCCATGAAAGTAGTTATGAATGGTTATGAATAGTTATGATTCATGATCACTTTTTGCAGTTCCATGTCATTGGCAAGTATCTAATGTCAATGTCATTGTCAATATGTGCGGTATATTAACAGGTATTATTATATGGTTGTGACGTCATCTGTCGAATGCTCCATTCATTTCAACGGGGCTCCCCAACGTTCGGACGTCTGTTATTTTTCGATAACGGACGGGTTGGTCTATAACAGACCGCTGTCAATGGCAACAAGACTTTTCACTGCTAAAGCGACTTTTCGACAAGACTCTAATCAGCTGCTGTGATAGACAGCACCCGTTGTCCTGGCTACCGCTGTCAATGGCAACAAGACGTTCACTGCTAAAGCCACTGGCTTGTATACAAGTCAGTGGCTAAAGCGAATGTTTCATACCACTCCGCAGGGGGTCCGGTAGGCCTACGTCTTTTGTCACTCTAATCAGCTGCTGTGATAGACAACACCTGTCCTGGCTAGCCTACCTAGCTGTTGCCTAGCGGTGTTCCACAACGGCTCTGTTTTGTTTTGCGCAGCAACAATCTTAACATTAAATAGGTCTAAAGAAATGTCCCCGCATGTGTAAATCATTTAAGTATATCCATATAATAAGCGGGTTAACTTTCGGCGAGTCGGTCGCTTTGTGGAATAGCAGCACTTCAGAGAGAACAAGACCCCTCCGCTCCGCGTCGGGGTCTAAAGATTCTCTCTGTCGTGCTGCTATTCCACGGTAGCGACCTTCTCGCCGAACGTTAACCCTTACTTAAAAGGTATTTACTTCATTTCCTAACATATTAGAAGCTGTAGAGTTATAACATACTGTAACACACATACAGAACAGAACAGAAAGGGTACATATTCAATTAGTGTCCAAGTTGTAGGGCTATTATGTAGTTCAGTGTTTCCCAACCAGGGGTACGTGTACCACTAGGGGTACGCGAGCACGCTGCTAGGGGGTACATGGAAAAATGTCATTTTAACAATTGCATGGAGCATAGTCACACTGCAATAGAAAAAGGGATGTAAAACACGAGTTAGAGGGTACTCATGGCATAATGAAAAGGCTTAGGGGGTACACGAGACAAAAAAGGTTGGGAAACACTGATGTAGTTAATAGTTAAGTGAAACACAATGGTAAAAACAAAAATAACAGAAACAGGTGCATTTCTCTTTTTTTATTGAGTTATTCCTTTGTGTGTATAGAGTGTGTGAATCGACCGGGGGGGTATCCTAAGAAGCTGGTTAAGTAGTAACCAGGTTAAGTTTAACCTTGAGGCAGAGGTAAAACATCTAATAGAAGAGTCTGGAGTCCTCAACTAAATTATGCCAGCAAATATCCATTAGTTATCTTACAGGAAGTGGTAAATCTGCTAACTCTGGTATATCACTCAACCATGTTCTTAGTACAGTATACCCCCCTGGGGCCTCTACTACAAAGCTCAAGTTAAGTTAAGAGGTAAATCATCTAATAGAAGAGCCAGGTTCTTCTATTAGATGATTTACCTCTTAACTTAACCTGGTTTACTCCTGAACCAGCTTTGTAGTATAGGCCTCTGTGCATATCTTTGCCTTACAGATTACAGTGGTGCAGGTGAAGCTGTCAGGTCAGGTCTGTGGTTATAGTATTCAAATGACAGTTTGTTTCCAATCTATTTTAACGGTCAAGTTATACAAATAGGGCTGTAACTAAGATGAATCTAGAAATGTTATGTTTACAATAATGTAGTCATTCTTCTATTTTTTACTACCTCGGTTTGTTTGTTTCTATTTAGAAATTATCACTCTGAACCAAGAAGGAAATGGAACGTCACCTGGAGGGGTCGTGGTTGGGTCAGCTGTGTGGCTGACCTTGCTTGGATGTGACTCACCTTTGTGCGTATTGTCAACAGTTCACTGCTTATGCCACCAGGCGGCTATGCATAAGAGTCCCAAGCAAGGAGTGGTGGGAGAAAGCACCGTAGTCTTGCTTGGATTCACACTTGTGAGGTGGCTAGAAAACTTTAAGAGTGATGAAAAGGCAGTCATGCGCAAAAGGGCACAAGCAGAATACAGTCCGATGAATGGCTATTATTTATCAACGTAACAAGTTATCTGTGATGCATTCCACCTCTGTCAGTCATCAGTGATGCTTCCTCTTGGATTCCTCTAGGATTAGTTTTAGGTAGCCTAGTTGACATGATGGTACTTCATTCCAATCTATTCTTAATGGGTTAATGAAGTCCATGTAAATTTAACCTGGAAACATGGCAATTGTGTAAATCATTTAAGCATTTTAAGCATTACAATTAAAATAATAGTAATATTTAATATTTTACGTGACTGTTATTAAATTGATTTTTATGAGATCATTTTAATGACTGAACTTACATCTCTGGTTGTTTCCCTGAGAGGAGTGCCAACAGCCATCATTTTGGCATCCGTGCGTGAGTGTGTACTTACATTTTCGGCAGTCCAGTGTCAGAATACTTGTGTAAGGGTGAACATACATGTATGTGACAGGAGAATGTATGTATGTGAGCAGGCCAAAAGACAGGGCTGAAGTTTTTGAATGGCCCCTCAAACACACACAGACACACAGACACACACACACAAACACACCTTTACGTAGAAGATCCTGTCGATGCAGTGGTCTTCCCTCTTCATGGACAGCCAGCGTTCACAAAGGAATATGAAGTCTTCCTCCGTGTCCGTGTCGATGATTTCCACGTCCTCTAGGTACCATTCTGGGCTCATCAGGCTATTATCATGGCGGATGCGGATCTTGTACACCTGGCCAAGGTCCACAGCCTCCAAGTTAAACTCATCCAGCTGAAATAGTAAAGGGCATCATCAGTACTGTACAAAGCTCTGGGCAGGACCATCACAGTATTTGCACATTCTCAATTTTTGGGGCAATTTTGACTGTCACTGTCACACTGCACTTTGGCAGAGATGAAATATTTCAAACATAATCCAGATTACAATACATACAACATAATGTACTTATACACATTATAATTATGTAAGTGTGGACTAAGTAATTCCTGGAAAGAGAGATCAATGTATTAAAAATCATCTATCAATAATGTACCGGTATATCGTTGAAAAAGAACTGAAACCATTAGAAGGGTACAGTCACTACAGTCAACTTGAAACGCTTAAATTACTTTTGAATAATTGAATAAAATGCAGTGTAGTAAGGGAGGGCACCAAGCCCACGCTGGCCAATGCATTTTTAAAGTGCCATTGGGACCATTGCAAAGGTTAACAACAGGCATGACCTTTGTTGCACTGAGGTAACTTCAGCCCTGGTGTGTTATGTAACCCTCATTAGACAGTATATATACAGTATAATGGTATTAAGAAAACCCAAGAATCTGAAAAATAATACCACCATCGGAAAATGAAAAACAAACCTCCACACGTACAGTACTCAATTCAGTTATGTTTTCTATCTAGTTGAGCCCAAAGTTTTCTATCTAGTTGAACCCAAAGCCTTGCCTGAGGAAGATCCCTCTGTTGGATCGAAACGTTGCCATATGTTTAAATGAAATAAAGTATTTTTGGAGTTAATACACAGTGTGCAGACCGCTTCATCACACTAACAAACTGGATAGAGAAATTAAAAGTCCTGCTAAATATTTCTGCTTGTGCTCGACACAGGTGATTTCACTTATTAGTTCATTCATAGGGGTGTGGTCATTAGGATCAGCTGATTCATTGAATTAACTGCAACTAATATTAGCTGAATTTTGGCAGTTTTTTTTTTTACTTGGGATGTCATCCTCTGGCTAGATTGAGAAATGTGTAAAAGCACCTGTGAAAAGGGTACATGCATGTAGTACACCGAATGAATGACATAAATACACAACAGGATTTTAAATCTTGCTCCAGTGGATGCAAGTGCAACACGTTCTGACGGTGTGTTTCTGATGTGATGCCAGCCTCGTTGGTTGTCTTACCGAGCCTCTCTCAAACTTGTTGCTGTTGGTGTTGGAGGTACTGAGTTGCCGTTCTCCGGTGTCCCCCAGATCCCCATAGATGGTGAGGAAGACGTTAGCGTCCGTCCCCGCCCCGTACACGTCACCCGTCCTCACCACCACTCGATAGGTGTGGACTGCAGGGCACCCACCAATAACACGCAAACACAGTCAGACAAAAAAAAATCATATGAATTAATTATATTATATCATATTATATTATATTATATTATATTATATTATATTATATTATTTTTTTATTTTCTTTATTAAAAACTTAAAAAACATCTTGCAATCATAAATCATTGAAGAAGAACTGAAACTAGTAGAAGGATACAGCCACAACAATCAACTTGAAACGTTATTTTTGAACAATTGATTAAAATCTTCAGATCTACGCCAAATCTTATGGATAGCAAGGTCAGGCTCCTACACGCTAGCCTGACAAGTCAGACCATTCATTTTGAATTACTTTGTAATTCACGAATGGTCTGATTATGCTTCTCTGGGGAGGGTTTTCAGTTGACACCAGACAGGCGGTGTTTCCAGCCAATAAGTGAACGCGCTTGGGAGCATAATAATATATGTCATGAACGTCAACTGTCAGCGATTGGTCAGAGCTCATTTCAAACCAGAGCTGAGCTCACTCCTGTCACCCAAGTGCTCTGGGCATTAATTTCAAATGTTGTCTGGTAAAACCAGGCTAACTACACGCACCCTCGAGAGCGTCTTCGATCTCGATCTCGGTGACCCTGAGCGTGCCGTCTTTGGCCAGCTTCTCTGTGATGACGTCAGCGGGTACCAGCTCCCGGATGATCTCCCCGTCCTCCTCCGAGGTGGCCAGCCACGCATCGTAATAAAATATGGTCGTCTCTGAACCCTACATGCACACACATGGGCACACAGACACGCATGCAAACACACACACACACACACACACACACACACACACACACACACACACACACACACACACACACACACACACACACACACACACACACACACACTGGTGAAGTGCATGTTTGTCTCTATAATGTTGTGTAGTGCACGTGTTGTATAGTGTCTTTGTACACTGTGGTATTGCATAGTCAAGTGCATGTTTGGCTCTGTGCTGTTACGTACAGTGCATTTGAAGGGTTTCATTGCAAAACAGTGTATCCACCATTTTTGACTTTTGCATTTTATTATTGGAAATGGCTGTTCAGAGGTCCTACCACCTTTGTGTGAGTTCTTGCCATTCAAATATTTTGGCTTCACTGTGTTGTGTAGTTCACGTTTGGTTCCATGGTGTTGTGTACATGTGTGTTTGGTTCTTTTGTGTTGTCTAGTTCATGTTTGGTTTGTGTAGTGTGTGTGTATAGTGCATGTTTGGGTCTTTGATGTAGATTCTTTAATCAATTGGCCATCGGTCACGATTGGCCGATATTGCCTTAAAAAGCAACCTCAACAAACCGCAGTTCAAAAAGCAGATAACAAGATATTAAATTCCTCGTGCAACTTTTTTGTTTTGCACTTACATGTAATTGCTATCAACAGTCAGTCTAGTTTTTAGTCGCTACGCTACACCTACACCTACAGATGAGGGAGAGAGTGGTAGAGAGTGGACGGTGACTGAGAGGTGCCTGTTGATTTCAAGTGATACGTTTTTAGGACTTCAGGACTGCTTTGAAACCACAGACTGGGACATTTTCAAAACAACTGCCACCCACAGCAATCACATTGACATTGAGGAGTACACAGACACCGTGACCTCCTACATCACAAAATGCATCGATGATGTTACAGAAATAAAACACATCACTACCAGGGCCAACCAGAAGCCATGGTTCACAGGAGACGTTCACCGACTGCTGAGGGCCAGAGACAAAGCCTTCAGAGCAGGAGACGTAGCTGGCCTAAAGACAGCAAGGGCTAACCTGTCCCAGGGCATCAGGAAAGCAAAAAAGGAATACTCAGACAAAATAACAACACACTTCAAAGACAGCAGAGATGCACAGAGCCTGTGGCAGGGCATACAGGCCATCACGGACTATAAGCCTGCACCACGAAGCTGTGACAACAACACCTCTCTGCTAAACGACCTGAACAGTTTCTTTGCCCGCTTTGAAGCACAAAATGACACTCACCCACAGAAAACTCCCCCTCCCCCCATGATCAACCCCTTTACCTGTCCTCTGCCAGTGTTAAGAGGACACTGGCCACCATCAACCCACGCAAAGCAGCTGGCCCAGACAACATACCAGGCCGAGTGTTGAAGGATTGTGCAGAAGAGCTGAAGGATGTCTTCACAGACATCTTTAACATCTCTCTGGAGCAAGCAGTCATCCCATCACTTTTCAAAGCTGCTACCATCATACCTGTGCCGAAGAAATCATCACCATCATGCTTCAATGACTACCGTCCTGTAGCACTGACGCCCATAATCATGAAGTGCTTCGAACGGCTAGTCCTGTCACACATCAAAGCCACCCTACCCCCCACCCTAGACCCCTACCAGTTCGCATACCGAGCCAAGCGATCCACGGAGGATGCAATTTGCTCTGCCCTCCATCCAGCCCTCACCCACTTGGACAATAAAGACTCATATGTGAGAATGCTGTTCATTGACTTCAGTTCAGCATTCAATACCATAATACCACAACAACTCATCAGAAAACTGGACAAACTAGGTTTCAGCACCTCCCTCTGCAACTGGCTGCTGGACTTCCTGATGCAAAGACCACAAGCAGTACGGGTAGGGAACAACACCTCGAGCACCCTGACCCTGAGCACGGGGGCTCCGCAAGGTTGTGTTCTCAGCCCCCTGCTGTTCACGCTGCTGACACACGACTGCACAACGACCCACAGCACTAACCATCTAGTGAAGTTTGCGGATGATACAACACTGGTGGGCCTCATCACCAAGGGCGATGAGACTCACTACAGAGAAGAAGTAGACCTGCTGGCCAGATGGTGCAAAGACGACAACAACCTCCTGCTGAATGTCAACAAGACCAAGGAGATTGTTGTCAACTTCCAAAGGGTCCAAAAACAACTGCCACCACTGACCATCGACGGCGATGCTGTGGAGAGAGTGAGCAGCACCAAGTTCCTTGGAGTGCACATCAGCGACGACCTCTCTTGGACCACCAACACTACATCACTGGCGAAGAAGGCCCATCAGCGTCTCTACTTCCTGCGCAAACTAAAGAAGGCAAGTGCTACACCCTCCATCATGACAACATTCTACAGAGGAACCATAGAGAGCGTCGTGTCCAACTGCATCACAGTGTGGGGAGGAAGCTGCACGGAGAAAAACAGGAAGACACTCCAGCGTGTTGTGAACACAGCGAAGAAGATCATTGGAGTACCACTCCCCTCCCTGCAGGACATTTACACCACACGCCTCACCCGGAAAGCACTGATGATCATCAAAGACACAAGCCACCCTGCACACAAACTGTTCAGCCTCCTGCCCTCTGGAAAGAGGTACAGGCGCCTCCGTTCCCGTACCACCAGGCTGGCGAGCAGCACAATGCACCAAGCGATCAAGATGCTGAACACTCAACCCACTCTCCCTCCACTGTCAGCCTCTAGCCAGCAAGGTCACTGACAACCCCCCCCCCCATCCCCCACCACCATATCTGCGACTGAACATTCCACCTGCACTACTATACTTGTGACTGAACTTTCAACCTGCACTAACTCAAAACATGCACACACACACACACACACACACACACACACACACACACACACACACACACACACACACACACACACAAGCACACTGCACTTTCTGCACTAAACCCAAACATACACACACTGACACACACACACACACACACACACACACACACACACACACACAGACACACGAACATACACACAAGACGCACACCGCACCTTCTACCTGCACTAAACACATACACACACATACACACACACACACACACACACACACACACACACACACACACACACACACACACACACACACACACACACACACACACACACACTGCTGCTGGTGTACTTGACAGACCTTTTTTAATATTTATTTTCTTCAAAATGCTACTATTACCATGTCAGAACGCTATAAAGGACTTTTTTTAGGAAAAGCACAAAAGCACAACAAATACCTCTTAATGTATGTCCTCTACAAGTCTTCTGTTGTCCAGTCTTGCACTTTAAATGTCTGTATGAGCACTGTCTATGTCCATACTGTCTTAAGTCCATGTATAAGTACTGTCTATGTCTATACTGTCTATGTCCTTACCTAGATTAGTCTATGTCTGTATGGGAAAGCAAGAAATGTAATTTCAAATTCTTTGTATGACCAGTGCATGTAAAGAAATTGACAATAAAACCTACTTGACTTGACTTTTAATTTTGTGTATGAAGGCTATCAAAATGTGAGTTTCTAATGTTTCAGTTTCAGCTCAATCTTAAATAGGCTAGTTTATGCAACCATTATTTTCATATTATATATTGCATAACACTATAGCTATGTATAACCAACATTTCTCGTTAACATGAATAGAAGGTGAATAATCTAAATTCCAAACTATTTAATTGTACCCTGCACAGAGTAATAGCACACAATATTGGCCAATTGCCTTCAATGCTCCTTCAGCACAATGTCTAGACGGCATTGATAATATCATCAGCCAGAATGACCCGGCCAATGTTCAGGATGCTTATCTACAGAAACCACCTGCTTGTAAAGGGAAGGGGTTGGTTGCAGCATGGCCAATAACTACAACAACACCCAAGCAAGCAACAATCCGAGTATCTTCTGATGAATTACCCTAAAACAATGTTTCTCAACCTTTTTTTAGGTGAGGCATCCTTTCAATTCATGAAAAATTTCAAGGCACCCCAAACCAACAAGCCGTAAAATGGCATCGCATCCGATACCACACAAGCTCAGAAAAGTAACACATTTGGAGACGTCACACAACCTACATTCGAAGTTGCAGCTGACTGGGGCGACCTATATTTATTTTATTTTATAATTGTGCGTAAATGGCAGATGAAAGATTCCACTGACTAACGTTACCTTATCAATTTAGACAAATATGTACTATATTACATAATTTATTTATCAGCAGCGCTTCCCGGCACCCCTGTTCAGAAACACTGCCCTAAAAGACCCCAATCGCAAATGCAAAAGCTCATGGATGATGATAACACTGGATGTGTGGTGTTTTACACGTACTATTCCCCTTGCACACAACTGGGGAATAACACTGCATTACACCGTAGCTATATAACCAACAATTCTCGTTAACATGAGAGTGTCTTAATTCAAAACTATTTAATTCCGATCTCTTTATTCGGAATTAAAAACATAATGTAAACGTGGGAATTGTACCCTTTACAGAATTATAGCACACAATATTAGGCCAAAATTGGTCCACCTGTTCAAAAGTTATCATGTGAACTAAAAACTTTGGCAGAGGGTACACACACACACACACACACACACACACACACACACACACTCACACGCACACACACACACACACACACACTCACACACACACACTCACACACAGTTTGTTTCTTTTCGAGGACCAATAATTATTGAGAAAACAATACAGCGCCCCAAACAATGTTAAAGAAGCAATAATGGACACGGGTCATGGTCCAATTGTTCAGGAGTTTGTAGATTGGTGCGAGCAGTCCTTTCTACATCCGAATATTTCTAAAACAAAAAACATGTATGTGGACTTTAGGAGACACACCACTGATAAAGAACCAATTACCATAAAAGGTCAGGTAGTGGAATGTGTTGACAATTATAAATATCTCGGGACCACAATCGACAGTAAACTCACCTTTGTGGCACACTGTGAATCTGGGTATAAAAAGGCGAACCAGCGCCTACATTGCCTAAGGAAGCTGTCATCCTTTCACATAGATAAAAAGCTGCTAACCATGTTTTACAGATGTTTTATTGAGTCAATTCTGTCTTTTAGCCTTGTGTCATGGTTCAGCAACCTACCCCTCAAAAACAGAAATTCCCTGAATCAGATTGTGAAGTGGGCTGGTAAGTTAATTGGAGAATCATAGCTCAACATGGAGTCTCTCTACAGTAGGCAGTTGCAGAGACTGGCGGGGTCTATCTTAAATGACACATCCCACCCACTATATGGTGAATTTCAGCCTCTCCCCTCAGGTCGTAGGTTCCTAATGCCAGCCTGCAAAACTAAGAGGTATGGATGCAGTTTTATCCCTTCTGCTATTAAAACACTGAGTCCTACATTCTAAGGTTTTCCCCCTGTGATTTTATACTGTACATATATACAGTGCCCTCCATAATTATTGGCACCCCTGGTTGAGATGTGTTAAAAGCCTTAAAATAAATTCAGTGTTTATTGCAGAAGAATACTGTCACACTGAAAATTGTAGAAAAATGTAGCCTTCAACTCAAATGAATTGTAAGAAAATAAAAAAATCCCTGACTAAAAAATAATTATTTTTCATTAAATCACCTGTTCCACAATTATTGGCACCCTTAACAATTCCCAGGAAATAAATATAATTGAAGCATTTCTGTCATTTCTACAGTAGTTTACAAAGTTTACCAGAGTATGTAGGAACATTTAATTAGTAATTCATCACTTCCTGTTTCCCTGGGGTATAAATATGACGAGACACCGAGGCCATTTCTCTTATCCACTCTTAAACATGGGAAAGACAAAGGAACACAGCATACAAGTGAGGCAGATGTGCGTCGACCTGCACAGGTCAGGCAGAGGCTACAAGAAGATTGCCACTCAACTGCAGCTGCCCATATCCACTGTGAGAGGAATAATTAAGAAGTTCAAAACAACTGGAACAGTGGTAAATAAGCCTGGACGAGGACCCAAGTTTATTTTGCCACCATGCACAGTGATGAGGATGGTAAGAGAAATCAAAATATCTCCAAAGCTCACTGTTACAGAATTACAACAAATGGTAGCATCCTGGGGTCACAAAGTCTCCAAATCAACCATCAGGCGCTGTCTACACGCCAACAAGCTGTTTGGGAGGCATGCACGGAGAAAACTTTTCCTCACTCACAATCATAAACGCAAGCGTCTGGAGTTCGCCAAGCGGTATTGGGGCTTCAACTGGGACCGTGTGCTTTGGTCAGATGAGACCAAGATTGAGCTTTTTGGCAACAAACACTCTAAGTGGGTCTGGCGTACCACGAAAGATGCGCATGCTGAAAAGCACCTCATACCCACTGTGAAGTATGGGGGTGGGTCAGTGATGCTGTGGGGCTGTTTCGCTTCCAAAGGCCCTGGGAACCTTGTTAGGGTGCATGGCATCATGAATGCTTTGAAATACCAGGACATTTTAAATCAAAATCTGTTGCCCTCTGCCCGAAAGCTGAAGCTGGGTCGTCACTGGGTCTTTCAGCAAGACAATGACCCTAAACATATGGCCAAATCTACACAGAAATGGTTCACCAGACACAAAATCAAGCTCCTCCCATGGCCATCTCAGTCCCCTGACCTCAACCCCATTGAGAACCTGTGGGGTGAGCTGAAGAGGAGAGTACAGAGGAGAGGACCCAGGTCTCTGGATGATTTAGAGAGATTCTGCAAAGAGGAATGGCTGAAGATCCCTCTTTCTGTCTTTTCCCATCTTGTGAAACATTATAGGAGAAGATTAGGTGCTGTTTTGTTGGCAAAAGGGGGTTGTACAAAATATTAACACCAGGGGTGCTAATAATTGTGACACACATTATTTGATGTCAAATAATTATTTCTTTATGTGGGATTTTTTCCCCACTGAATAAATGCACTTGTATTGAAGGTTGGATTTTTCTCTTTTTTTCCATTAAGGTCCCATATTATTTAGAAAAATAAATAAATAATTGGAAGCTAAAAAACACATCTCAACCAGGGGTGCCAATAATTATGGAGGGCACTGTATTTATTTAATTTTTTTTTTTTTTTCTCTTCTTCATATCCTTGTTTGGAGCACTTGCCTGCTTGTCATGTTTTTGTTTTTGTTGTCCTTGTTTTGTTTTGTTATTGTCCTTTGTCACTGTCCAGTACTGGGCTGTTGGCGTAAGTTTTTTGTGTGTCAGTACTGTGTTGTCTGTGTAAGCTTTTGCTACTACCTTTGCCTGCAACCAAATCTACCTTCGGGTACAAATAAAGTTACCTTACCTTACCTTACCATACCCTTAATGTGTCTTTTACATAAGTACCAAAATGATAGTGGTCTACAACCTCTTCAAGGATACAAGTGGCATCTCCTTCTCCATATATGTAACTGCCTATAACTGCAGAAAGTGAGCAATTGGGAGGGAAAGTGGAAAACAGCGATCCTAGCGGTTACGTTCCAAACACCAGGGCGATCCTATTGAAACTCCCATAGACGAGTTTTTAAAAAAATCCCACAAAGATATGACTAGGAACTATAACACCAGACACATTTTTCAGCGTACACAATAGGATGAACTACTACCTGTGAAAATCTTAAGTCATTTTTTGCCCTTTTAAGAAAAATAGAAATTGTGCCAATCTGGTCGGAAACGGACTACAGCTCCCAGCATGCTGTGCTTCGCGCCTCGTTGACAACACAGAGAAACAAATGAACGCGAATGAACGCAAGTGCTTCGCATATCTTCACATTCTTGTTATCCTGTGAGTTCCACATTGTCTTCTTATTAAACATATATACACGCGATTATTTTGGTTTGGTTTTAACTTCTCTAGTAGATAGGCTTCTGTGGTGACGAGTAACCACCTCTCTGGCTCATGTTTGGCTATGCTAATTTGGCTATGCTAATTACATGGAGTAAACACGTCACACATGCCAGTCAGTGTAGTTCTGTATTAGCTTTTTAAAGAATATTAAAATCAGTTCAGATCAGTGAAAAACCGAACATTTTACCACCTGATTCGATAAAACGGGCCAACTTGCCTATAATATGACTGCCACTACTTCTACTTCGTCGTCAGGGCCGAGATGTAATTTTTCAAAGAAAAAACCCATTCATTTGTTGCAGGGGCTTGGAACGTTGCCAGCAGGGGGCGATGAGATTACTTTCCCTCCCAATACTTAGCTAGCTGCTTTGCTTTTTTCTTATTTAGGCCGGCTATTTGCAGTCCTCTCTATCTCTCTCTCTCTCACACACACACACACACACACACACACACACACACACACACACACACACACACACACACACACACACACACACACACACACACACACACACACACACACACACGGATGCAAGCACCTCTAAGGCAGAGACATAATGATTACAGTTTTTCTCAATTACTTTAACACATTTTTTTAAACTGACTCACACAAAGTCATCATGACCACTATTTCAGTAAAGCAAAAGGCACATTGTGCATATGTGTTAACGCATTCTCTTTGACTTGACACATTTTCCATTCATATAATGCATTTTTTGCTGAACAGTTGACGCATGTGCCATTTAAGTAATATACATTTCATTGTTTAAGCTCTGATAGCCATACAGACAAAATCTTTTCCTGACACAACACAATTTTTTGACCTCGGTTACATACAGTGTTGTATGAGATATTCTCTCTATTCTATACAATAGATTATCTACACTATTACTCTACAGTACAGGTTATAGCTTCTGATACTCAGGTCAAGGCCTGGCTTGGCTCAGTTGTTGGGTAAGAGATGTTGTTAACTGTTGTTCATGGTTTTGAGTTTTGCTGAATCATAGCACCGTCTTAACCTTTCTTTGGAACTGGGAGGGATTAGCACAGTCTTCTCTTTTCTTTGGAACTGGTTAGGTCTTCCCTCCCCTTTGTGCAACTTGCGTTAGGACATCAAATTCATATTTCTTCATCCTTCAGCTATAAATGCTCTGGACTCTCACTCTCTCAAACAGGCTCCAGATCCTCAGCTCTGCAGGCAGGTGGCGTGGAAGCGAGCCATACGAGCAACAAAGAACATTTCTGACTGGAGACAGGTGAGTGGAGAATAAATGCTGGATAGTTAATTAAGGGGCGTTCCAAATTTTCTGTGCGCTGAAATTCCACCGAATGACGGCAGAGCGGAGAATGAGATGCAGCTGGTTTAATAGGCGTGCCTTTCTTTTCGCACCGAATTTGTGTGTGTGTGTGTGTGTGTGTGTGTGTGTGTGTGTGTGTGTGTGTGTGTGTGTGTGTGTGTGTGTGTGTGTGTGTGTGTGTGAGTGTGTGTGTGTGTGAGTGTGTGTGAGAGACTGTGGGGTATGTGCAGTGATGGGATATGTGCAGGTAGGCAGGTTGCTAAACTTTCTGGCTTTGTAAGTATGCTGCCAGTAGGCTACTACTGATTCCAGTGCAGACTCTCTCTCAGGCACTACATCTACTATTTTATTTGGAGGGGGGATGTTATATCCTTATTTCATAGGACAGTTTGAGATGGTGACAGGAAGCGAATGGGAGAGAGAGATGGGGGCGGATCGGGAAATGACCCCGGGCCGGAATCGAACCCGAGTCCCCGGCTTGACAGTGCAGTGCCCTTCCGTTTCAGCTACAGCAAGGCCAGACATGGCATCTGTAGGCAATGACAACCATATGCTCCCAGTTAAAGACAACTATTAATTACACTCTCTCTCAGGCACAGTATCTCCAAGCCAGAGCAGCCACTGCAGTCAACCAATCAGACTCCGACTGTCCAGCTACCTGAACTGAACCATGGTGAGTCTCTTTACTGCTTTTTCTCGCTTTGGACCAACTAGAACAATTTGCAATGGAGAATTTGACCAGGTGTTCTCCCACATGCAAAATGTCAACTGTATATTCTTTAAATTTATTTTCCAGATTTTCTTTTTTATATGAACATATTTATTTATGTTTATTTTTATATTTTATATTCTGTTACTCCAAAACTACACATGGATCATGTCTTGATAAGACATGAAACCAAGAACATCAGCAAGGGATCAAATACTTGTACTGTACAACTGTATGGCTGGTTAATTATCTCTATGTATCTATGTTTGTAAGGATGGAATTTTAATGTAGTATTTCAAAAGCCCTTCTGGGGAATGGCATTTTCTAGGCTATAAATGCTATGATGCTTTCTGTTGGGAGTCTACATGGTATGCTGCCCTACCATTTCAGAACGCAGTATCTTGAAAATGGTCGAAAATGAGTTTAGATCGGAAATTGGCTTTAAAATACCTTCTTCTTCTTGTGTTAAAAAAATTTGGTCCAACTTTGTCCCGTTTCAGAAAAAACACTAAAAAAACGATTATACTGCGCTTTTTTGTTTTAAAGGGACACTGTGCAGGAAATGGTCAAAAAAGGTACTGAAACTATGCTGCTCATTGAAACTGGGCTGCCTATTACGAAATTTGATCTTTACATGAAAGTTTACTAAGTAATAAACAAATATTTCCTACTATGGTCCAAGTACAGTCATTTTTGCAGCTAAAAATTGCTATTTTTGGACATTCAAAATGGCGGACCATGGATAAGATCCCCCTTTTCATGTATCAAAAGTGCAATTTTTCCAAAAAAAGGTAACATTAGTGAATGGTCAGCATGAATTCTGGAAATAAGCAACTAAAAATCTCACACAGTGTCCCTATAAGTGGTTATGTCATACTAGCCAAGAACGCAGTATATCACGCAATATACTACACTTCTCCATTCTCCATCCGTGGTTTTGGTGTAGACAGTAATACCACAGAACAGAACGCAACATATTGATTTTTCAGCTAAAAAGTAATGAGAATGTTGTTTTTTCTTGCATGCATAAATTTCCACCATAAAAAAGTATTTAAGTATATAAGTGTCATCACCACTTTATTTCCAACACAGTTGCGTGGCCAGAAAGGAAACTTTAAAGCCTTTTTTAACCAGTACGGAATTATACTGCATTCTGAAATTGTAGGGCAGTTTACTAAATATAGTATATCATCAAATAAACCATACAGTTACCTAACCAACCAACTAACCAACTAACTAACTGACTAACTGTGCAGGTGAATGCAGGCATGCTGGGCGGATTAGTCCTCTTCACTGTGCTCATCGCAGGAAGCCAAGCCAAGGACTTCTTTGACCCCAAAGACCTGTCTGGTGTCATCAACAAACTTCGAAAGTAAGCGTGTCAGCATACAATGCAAAGACAAGTGCTGGGACCAAAAGGGATGTTCATTTCTGCACAATGTCTGCCATAAAATGATACTGAAAATTACATGAACTTAAACATTTGGTGTGTGTGTGTGTGTGTGTGTGTGTGTGTGTGTGTGTGTGTGTGTGTGTGTGTGTGTGTGTGTGTGTGTGTGTGTGTGTGTGTGTGTGTGTGTGTGTGTGTGTGTGTGTGTGCGTGTGCGCATTCGTGCATGGGTGAGTGCGTGTACATGTTAACCCCTTCTCTTTTCCTTTCTTGTAGAAAATATACACCTGAGAAGGGAAAACAGTTTGCCATTGCCTTCAATGCTCCTTCAGCACTATGTCTAGACGGCATTGATAATATCATCAACCAGAATGACCCGGCCGATGTTCAGAAAGCTTATCTACAGACCCTGCCTGTCTATAAAGGGAAGAGGTTGGTTGCAGCACGGCCAATAACCACAACACCCCAGCGACACTCTGAGTATCTTCTGATGGATTATCCTAATACACGCCAATCACCCATGAAAAAGCTCATGGATGACGATAACACAGGATGTGTGGTATTTTACACATATTATTCCCCTTGCACTCAAATCTGTCTTAACAAAGAAAACCCACATAATATCGTAGGGCCATTAATTGAACTCAGAGAGGGCCATAGGTTTGCCTTTGTTTTCACTGAAATATGGGAACTAGACAAAGACAAAGACATCTCCGCGGACTTTCAAAAAGTCATGAATCAAGTACCCCTTTATCGTTGTACTGCAAACGGCTGCACCAGATGCACAGATGAAAATCTTGCCAAGAAATGTGAGCCATAATGACTGCTTCTAAGCAGATTAGCTATGCTTCTGCAATTAGCTCATACAGTAGATGTCACATTTTGCCCTCTGCATGAAGTTCATGAAGTGTAATATGTGTTCATCTCTTGCCTCAGCTTACAGTACAAATAAAGATGAAGATGCAAAGCAAGACAAGTGGTGGATGTTTATTTTATCGTTGAAGCCTATTGTCATGTGCCTTCAAAGACATTATTATTATTTCAATAATAGTTACTGCAAACTCTGATAACATGGCCTTCGCAACATAGCATAATGACGTTATAAAGTTAGGAGGACACAGTGAAAGGTGATAAACCTGCTAGGACTAATAGACAGTAATACCAGGCTCTTCTACTGTATTACATGAATCCCAAAAAGTCATGCGACTGATCTATCGTGGCAAAATCGGGCCAAAAATTGCACAGTGTATGCCTGGCAATAAGTATTGAAAGTAGTTTTAAAAATACTTCTCAAGTACTGAAAGTAAAAGTGTAAGTACAAGTGATTTATAAACTGCTACTGAAGTAGGCCTACTGAAAATGCAAGTTAACACACTTAATGTGATCAGGGCTCTCAAGTCTGACACACTCATCTGAGCGAGTTCACACTCTCACACTCCACACATGGTATTTCACACTCTGAAGTTTTGATAATTTATCCAATCGGCGCACATTAATTCATCCAACCTATCCACAGACGCGTCAGAAATAGGTAACAGCGCTTCTGTGTTCAGACTAGCTACCACGCTATTCAGCCAATCAGAAAATAGATTGTTCGGTTGTCGGGCAGATCAGAGCAGTGGATCACAGTTTCATCCAATAGCACGCGCAGCAGAGTTCAGAGAGAACTGTAAAATTTACGAATTGCAAGTAGGCGAACTGGAGATGCAGCAGCCAGGACCATCAGGTGATAACTTCATACAGGTGAAAATATGAGACTTGTATTAGTTAGGCTACTGTTTTTACTCCTTATACCAATATTTCCAGCCTTGACAGGGACGTTAAAAGAGAGCAACAACGCTAGCTAGGCTATAACCCCAGCTGATTGTTTGATATTCATCCCTCCCAAACATGATTAAACGTGGAGACAAGAGGAGTGGGAGGTGGTCAAATATTAGACAGACTGGAGAGAATGGAGGAATGCAGAGGTAGTGGTAGAAGAGAGGGCAAGTAGGCTAAAGAAGTCAGGGGCAACCAATAGTGCTGGAGATATCATGG
>NC_085867.1:17243597-17261097 GCF_034702125.1 Engraulis encrasicolus | reverse complement strand
ACAACACACACACACACACACACACACACTGCGAAGACAGCCAATCCAAGACAGCCAATCCAAGAGAAGAGTCCTCCTCACAGGGTGTATACGTCTCCGTCTGCAGGGGGTTAGGGTGGAGGTCTCGGAAGATGGCCCCGTCCTCCTTACCGCGGTCCAGCCAGCGGCCACAGGGGAAGACCAGCTTCTCACCCAACGACGGAGCGTCCACTTCCACCCAGTCTAGAAACCAGCCTGGAGAACCGCCTGGTTATGCAGTCCCAGACACACATGAAGATATTCAGACTTGTTTAGTTATTTATTTATTGGATGCCCATTAGCTGTGGCAATGCCACAACTATTCTTATTGGGGTTCACTTATTCAATAAAATCAGTTCATCAACATAATGCCATTAGATTACTCTGATGAAGACGCACTGCGTTGAAACGTTAGTCATGCTTCCACCACAATAAATAACATCAAAATGCATCCTGTGTGCTCCAGTCATCCTTGGCCCAGTCTCCTTTGAAGTGGACCAGCTTGCTTTCAACTAATGTCATTAGATGTAGGCCTAAATCCCTCTAGGTGCACTGTACAAACTTCTTCTTCATTTAGGCCTTCTTCATTTAGGAAAGATTTTTTTTAAATCATTGAAGTACCCATTACTCTCTCTCTCTCTCTCTCTCTCTCTCTCTCTCTCTCTCTCTCTCTCTCTCTCTCTCTCTCTCTCGCTCGCTCGTACCTGAGTTGTCATGACCGATTCGAAGCTTCTTCAGTTGGCCAAGGTCGACAGCCTCCACTGTAAACTCATCAATCATTCCCACCTCAAACTTGTTCTTGTGGGTTTTAGAGGCCTTCAGCTTGATGATGCCTGCCAGAGAGAAAAGAACTGTAACATCGCTGCATTTGCAATAAGAGTCATGTGCGCCAGAACCTGGCTCTCGGCAGACGAATGTGGATCCACCTTGTTCCACAAACATCCATCTGGAGCTGGTACTCAGTGTTGCCAGATCGGCCGGTTTCCCACCCAATTGGACTACGGTATTTAGGAAGTCCGTCTGCTGGTAAAAATGGCACTTTTTGGCAAATTTTTGGCCATATAGAAATCAATAGAATTGGGCTGTATTTGGCCCCTCCAGGCGGGTTTTGAGCATTTTTTGAGCTGTAAATCATCAGTCTCATCTGGCAACCGTGCTGGTACTATGGCTTACTGTAGGGTTGCCAACGGTCCCTTGAAAAACGGAAAATCGTCCCGTAATTAGACATAAAAGTACAGGTTACGTATTGAGCTGAAACGGAACACGGGACGTTAAAATACATTAAAATGCAGGACATTGCATCTAAGAAATGCAATATTTTCTGGGGAGGACCCCCACACACCCTGCCTTACTGAAGTGTCCCGTATTCCTTCCATTGCTAGTTGGTAACCCTAGTCTTAGCCAGTGTACTTTTATCAAAAATCCTTGCGCATGATTGGAGAAACCACTTGTCTGACATACCGTATTTAATTGTGCTACTCTACAGGTATACTCACATATTCGACAGTATAGGAAAAAGAGCTCAGGTGTGAACAGGAGCATGCTAACGCTAGTACGGTACCTGTGTCATCTTTGCTGTTGATAGCGTAAACACAAGAGGTGTGAGCAGAAACAGGCTAATGCTATGACGTTACCTGTGTCATCTTTGCTGCCGTACAGGATAGCGTAAACATTAGCATCTGTCCCACCATACTTCTTGTCACCCGTCCTCACGCTCACGTTGAATGTGGTTGTCATGGCTACATACAAATAGTAAAGATATTGATCTCTCAATAGTTAATAATTTGCATTAATTACTTCATGCAGAACATTCCTACTGAAATACCATAGAGCATTCACACATTCTTTGTAATCAAAACCATTGTGAGAAATCATGTTTTAATGTAGGCCTACTGTTTTTAAAAATGCCATAGGTTTTTGTCATGAAATAATTCAAAAGGTGAACCTTGTATTACACTGATTACAGTACAGCACAATACAGTCTAAAAATAATGTACATCTCAGGTAGATTAAACTGCGTTATTGTACATGCATATGTGTGCGCATGTGTGTGGACCCCCGTGTGTGTGTGTGTGTGTGTGTGTGTGTGTGTGTGTGTGTGTGTGTGTGTGTGTGTGTGTGTGTGTGTGTGTGTGTGTGTGTGTGTGTGTGTGTGTGTGTGCATGTGTGTGTGTGCGCATGTGTGTGTGTGTGTGTGTGTGTGTGTGTGTGTGTGTGTGTGTGTCTGTGTGTGTGTGTCTGTGTGTGTACGGTACACGTGTGCATGCGTATGTGCCTGTATCCGTGTTGGGTTGGCTATACAGCACCTTTCTGCTCCAGGCCCAGGGTGGGCGCTCCTCCCACTACTCCGTCCTCATCTTCCTCTTCCTCCCTGTGCATGAAGGCCTCGTCCACGGGCACCAGCTCCCGAGCAAGCTGCCCATCATCCTCATCCACCGCCAGCCACCGCATACACGGGAAGTAGTACCTGGTGTACACACACACACACACACACACACACACACACACGCACGCATGCATGCACACACACACACACGCACGCACGCATGCACACACACTCACACGCACGCACACACACACACACACGTATGCATGCACACACACACACACACACACACACACACACACACACACACACACACACACACACACACACACACACACACACACACACACACGTATGCATGCACACACACACACACACACACACACACACACACACACACACACACACAGAAATATGCATGCACACACACACACACACACACACACACGTCACGTGCGCATACACACACACGCACACATGCACGCACGCACACACACACGCGCACCCACACACACGCACACACACACACACACACACACACATATGCATGCACACAGACACACACACACACACACACACACACACACACACACACACACACACACACACACACACACACACACACACACACACACATGCTTTGAGATGCTAGTAAGAAATCCCAACAAAGCTGCAACGCTGCAACAAATGTTTAAGTCCTCTCTCTGTATTTTTTCATTGGCATGCTCTACTATAGGCATATATCTGTGATCTTACGTAATACAGTGTGTGTGCTCCCTTAACACGTTAAAAAGATCCCCTGATTTAAATTTGCTGCTACCCGCATGGCAATGACCAAGCTGTAATGCATTGCTGAAGACTCTGTAAGAGTCTCTATCTCTCAGAATGTTGCAGTAGTGTAGTACTTTGGCAGTAAAGTCTTCTCAGCGACTATTACAATGTACGCTAACACTTGATAATAATGTCTGCTTATAGAGCATTAACTAATAATACTTAGTAATGAACAAATGATTAACAAAATATGATTAACAAATGTTTGTAAATGACTTGGAAATGTTATGTTAATATGTTATACTCATCATGGAACTGTGGCTACGATTGAAACTCACATGACGTCTGAGAGAGTTTGGAGAAAAGAGCACTTTCTACTTTTTTCTAAGTTTTTAAAAAATTCTTGTACCATATTTGTTTAAATAAAACTAAAACTTTATTCAAGCATAACATAGCGCAGAGCCTATGTTAAAACCAAAATTGTAATGGCTATGTCTTAATCTGTTACTTGCAGCTCTCGGTAATGTCATAGCAATGTTGTTATGATGTAGTTGAGTATTTTCAGCAAATAGTGCATTGCCCCGCCAGCGACCCCATCTGCAGTAAGAGGCTACAAATAGAAACTCACGTGACTTCTTCCTTGGTGTCGACGACTTCAACGCGATCGAGGAACCAGGCAGGACCCGCATTAGTGTTGTCATGGCGAATGCGGAGTTTCTTGAGCGGCCCAAGGTCAATCGCTTTGACAACAAAAACGTCCTCCTGAGGAGGCCACCAACATGCCAGAGGTGTCAGACAGAGATGTCATCTCACAACATGGGTGTGTACGTGTGTGTGTGTGTGTGTGTGTGTGTGTGTGTGTGTGTGTGTGTGTGTGTGTGTGTGTGTGTGTGTGTGTGTGTGTGTGTGTGTGTGTGTGTGTGTGCGTGCGTGCGTGCATGCATGTTAGTATGAGCTAGGGTGACCAGATTTGGATTTGTAAAAAGGAGGACACTTTTTTTGGTCAGGGGGGGGTGGTCATCGGTGTATCTGTGTATCTACAGGTATGAAAGTAGGCCTATATATGGGTATGAGGTATGATAGTAGGCCTATAAAGTATCAACGCATCCAAAATGGTCATTTGTTTAAAAGCCACTCTAACTTTTTGGCATGCACATTCATTTGTCTACCATTTATGACAATTAAAATCTCTTCAGTTACGCCTATAGGCCTATCACATAATTTGTGTGATCATATGATGCAGAGTGTGCCTTTGTTACAATCCTAGATAGTAGGCCTAACACCTATATTGGAGTAGCTTAACATCAATGCAGCTCAATTTCATAGGCCTATTCTAATTTCTGCATTAGGTTTTTAAAAATAGATTCACCATCATGTAGGCCCATCTCAGCCATTCCCCACAAAGATGAACAGCATTAGGCTATATAACATTGGAAACTAAATATAAAAAACACAACATTTGTGGTTTTCAACTGAATTGATAATGAAGTTCTATTAGGCTACATTTTAGGCTTAATATGTTTATAAGACACCTCACAATTTACCCCTCCACTGTCATCCATTAGGCCTATTTAGATAGGCTATTTGTAGTGGCATGGTGCTCAGAGATTAGCAATGGGCACTGCAGTCATTAAGAGAGGAACTGGAGTTTTACCTACCATTAATAAGATAACCCACAGCGTTATCAATAACTGCAAAGGCAATAGACAGAAGAAGAAGCTGATGAAGAAAAAGCTTAATTTCTTAACTCAGGAATGAGTCCTTCTTGCTCCGAGAAATTGCTTTTGCAAATAACTTGGATATGTCAGATCATGAAAGAATTTTTAGGCTAAGTCTTGTGACAAGGTGTAACAAAACTTGTACCTCCCTAAATGATGGATTTGGTGGTGTTACTAGGCATACTCCTGTGTTAGATTACCTTCATACCTGGCTTCACACGCGGGATTTTTTTTTCAACTCCACTGCGAATGTGCATTTGCGTTTCTATCGGCATTGCAGTCCGTCGAACCGGCGGACAGATGCGCTTTCGCTTGTAAACATGGGGCGCACTGGCTAGTCCCCTAGGCTACTTCTTTCGGACACATGGTGCGAAGTGGCTAGATTTGATGAGAAGGGCGTGACTAATTTGTGAACGGTAGAGAGAAACCTGGAGTGGAGTCAAATGGAACGGAGTGAAAATTACAGTGCAGATGAATTAGGTCTATATTTCAGGCAGTCCAACAAAATCCCGGACATTTCTGAAATTCCCCCCGGACGTTTTTTTAGGTCACAAAAGTAGGACATGTCTGGGGAAAACCGGACGTCTGGTCACCCTAGTATGAGCGTGTGAGTGAGCATGTCTGTTTGAGTGAATCAGCTAATGAATGAGATCAGAAGAGTTAATGCCGTATGTTGTCATTCTGTCTCAGACTAATGTAGGTTTGTGCATGTGTGCATGTGTGCATGTGTGCATGTTTGGCTCACCTGGCCCCTCTCGAACTTGTTGAGATTGTACGCAGATTTGCGCAGATGTCTTTCTCCAGTGTCTGCACTCTCCCCGTAAAGGTTGACAAAAACTTTGGCATCAGTCCCCGCTCCGAACATAGTTCCGGTAAACACGTGTATCTCATATGTATTCTCTGCATACACACGCACGCACGCACGCATGCACGCACGCGCACACACACACACACACACACACACACACACACACACAATCCCACAGAGACATACACACACACACACAGACACACGCAAATTTCAACATATACACGTAGCTTCAATGCAACACGTACACATATTAACATATGTCTTTCAGTGGTGGTAAATTACAAAAAATAAATAAACTGAATAAATAAGACAAGTTCCCTTTCACTCTCTGTATTTGTTATTTGCCATTAATGGATTTACAGTTACAAAACATACATGACACTATTTCTAAACCCTTACACTCACTCTGATGTCACAACTACCTTTCAAGATAGCAAAAATTAACATAAATTCTCAGTACAATAGACACATTTTGTAAATCAATACATACAATTCTTTGCTTATTGAAACCTGTGTCTCACTTTTGGAGGAGCGAGAACCGGTTTTGCATTTCGTATGAGCCTAATGTGTTCGCAGACTGGAAAGAACACCACAGGTGTGGAAAAATGTGTGTAAGCACCAGACTTGTACGAAATTCCGAATTGGATGAATTCAAATTCACAGTAATGCCATAATATGAACACTAGGTAGTGTCATTACCTTGAATTTCTTTGAATTTAATCTACACCACCCAATGAGAGTGCATAGAACACTAGTGTTCAGATAATATGAACACTAGGTGGTGGTGTTCTATGTACTCTCAATGGGTGGTATAGATTAAATTCTAAGAAATTCAAGGCAATGACACCACCTAGTGTTCATATTATGGCATTACTTTGAATTTCAATTCATTCAATTCGGAATTTCGTACAAGCCTGGTAGCACTTATAAAAACAAAAAAGTTTGTACCCTCAAGTTCATCGTAGTCGTCCGCCCGCAGCTCCACCACGATCTCGCCGTCCTCCTCGTCCCTGGCGAGCCAGCGACTGCACGTAAAGGCGAAGATCTGCACCACCTCCTTCCACTCCTCCGTCGGCCCCTCGTCCTTCTTCTTCTTCTTCTTGTCCTTCTTGTCTTTCTTCTTGTCCTTCTTCTCCTTCTTCTCCTCCTCCTCCTCCTTCTTCTCGATTGGCACGAGCGCCATGATGAGGCGCCGGACGTGGACGCTCTCCAGGAACCAGCCGGGCGCCGCGCCCGAGCCGTCATGGCCGATGCGGATCTTGAACACGCGCCCCACGTCATGAGCCTCGAACTGGGGAGGCCCAATGGACGAGGTGGAAAAAGTGGAAGTAGAAGTCAATTCATGGAGTACAACACTAAGAACATGAACATTACATTACATTACATTACACTTACATTAATGTAATGTAATGTAATGCAATGTAAAGTAATGGAATGAACATTAAACACACAAACCTAAAGACAGAGAGCCTCAAATTGGAGAAGGCAATGAGAAGTGGTCAGTAGAGTAGGCAAGAGGGAGCCACTCTACTGTATTTATTGCAACTGGACATCCAGAGTCTCAGACTGGAGAGGGCAATGGCAGAGGTGTCAAAAGTAGACGTAGAAATAAATGTATGATGTTGTATAACACTAAGAACACGAAACAACAGTAGAAAGCGATATTACACAGGTCCCCTTTCATCAGGCCAGAACTGAGGGAGCCTTTTGGATGAAAGTGGAAATGTCTGCCAATGGCACATGTAATTCAAAGACAACTGATAAAAGGTGCCCATGAAGGAAGTCCCCCATAAGTCTCTTGAATAATATTGGAAACAAGATGTAATTTTATATTTCACATTACTTTCATATTTTTTTATCAATTAAATGAGGTCTGAATTGTCTGACAATGAACTGGAGTTCTTTGGGCAGAATAAATTAAGACATGAATATTTTTACACGGAGGTACAACGTGGCACACGTCCTTGGTTGTCCCGAGCGTATCTCGGTTAGGTAAGGACTTGACCCTTTGCTTTCGGTATTGTTCTGTTACTATATTGAGATGGCTGTCTCTTGTCCACATCAAAGGTGTCACTTTCACATACGTTCCCCTGACCAATGTTATCGCAGGAGCTATCAAAGGTTTCCATTTCGCACAAGTTAAAGATATTTAAGTATCGTCTGGCTCCTGCCAGATCTCATGCCTCTCACCTTTACACACAAGCACGTCTGAACACCCTATATGCCTGCAGCGCACAACATGGACTATATACACATGCAAGTACAGTCATTTTAAAACACACACACACACATACGTGCACGCACACACACACACACACAGTGCAGAGCTTCAATTGACTACCATTTATACAGTATGTAACAAAATAATATCTGACTGTCCCGAGACCAAAGCAAAAACCCCTAACCAGGTTTTTGTATCCTAATGGGAACTTTTGGATCCCACACCCCACACACACACACACACAGACACACACACAGACACACACACACAGAGACACACACGCACACACACACACACGCGCGCGCACACACACGCACAGACACACGCACAGACACGCACGGACACACACACAGACACACACGCACAAACACACACACACACACACACACACACACACACGAGAGAGAGAGAGAGAGAGAGAGAGAGAGAGAGAGAGAGAGAGAGACAGAGGGACAGAGAGACAGACAGAGAGAAAATATAGTCACTGAAAAGTCATTACACATATGGGGTGGGCAAATAAATAGTTCAACACACCGCAAATATCTCTGTGGTTCCTCTTTCAAAGTTGTTTGACCGGTTTGAAACTCTCAGCACCTCTGTCTTGCCCTCGAGTCCGTAGATCTGTATAAACACTCGTGCGTTGGTACCGGCTGCAAACACGTCTCCCGTCAAAACTGTCACCTCGTAGTTGATCACTGGAAAGATCAGAGGACACATCAGATAATCATCTTTGACATTTTAAAGGGACACTGTGCTGGAAATGGTCAAAAAAGGTACTGCAACTATGCTGCTCATTGAAACTGGGTTGCCTATTTGATCTTTTCATGAAAGTTAACAAAGTAATAAACTAATGTTTTCTAGTATGGCCCAAGTACAGTCGTTTTTGCAGCTAAAAATGGCCATTTCTGGAAATTCAAAATGGCGGACCATGGAGAAGATCCCCCTTTTCCTGTATGAAAAGTGAAATTTTTCCAGTCATAATGAATACTTTGCATTTGATGGTGGTGGTAAGTAAGTATTCACGAAAAAGGTAACATTAGTGACTGGGTAGCATGGATTTTGGAGATAAAAAACTAAAAATCTCACACAGTGTCCTTTTAAGACACGGCCCAAGTTATACATTTGCTGTTACCAGAACATTTTATTATAGCAATGTAATAAAATTAGCAATATTATAACACACCACCCCATGCGGTGGTCTTATTTTTTAATCATCAGCAGCCTTAAAAAGTATTATATTTGATGATAAAAAATGTGCCCTATAGTAGGCTGTCTACCTATAGGCACTTGGCTGCCTACCTTCCCCCCCTGCATCGATATCGAGATATACATTGTATATCGAGATACATCAAACACTAATCGAGATTATTGTTTTTCTCAATATCAGCCAGTCCTAGCCAGAATGTTAACAAGTCGTAATGCATTACTAAAGGCCCTGTTTAATGTCATAGTAGGGCAGTACTTCACCGAAGAGCCTCATAGGACTAGGTGTGTGTGTGTGTGTGTGTGTGTGTGTGTGTGTGTGTGTGTGTGTGTGTGTGTGTGTGTGTGTGTGTGTGTGTGAGTGTGTGTGTGTGTGTGTGTGTGTGTGTGTGTGTGTGTGTGTGTGTGTGTGTGTGCGCGTGCATCTGTGAAGATTGTCGTTCAACTGGGCCATCTCGGTTAGGGGAGTTTAGTTGTCACCAACGTTACTTCTTCTGTGGCATGAAGACGTTTCTTCTGCTCGTCTGTCAAACTTGCGCAGTTCAGTTCTAATTCTGATGTGGGAATTAGAGGTGAGATGTGCAGAGGTAGCCAGGCCGCACCCTCCTAGTGACACAACACCTTCAGCATTGCCTCTAGTCAACCAGAGCAATACAAATATAGTTTCTGAGCTCCGGAAAAGTCGGGACCCCTCCCACTTCGTCGGGAAGCAAACAACCAGTAGCAAACTAAGGGAGGACGGTCAACCAGGCCGTTTGGGAAATGTTATTTGTTATGCTCTTGGTCAGACCAACTCTCGAAGAGATTTGAAAGTCGATGAAAATCAGGATAGTGAAGAGGTGGATACTATTGCTTGCCACCAATCAGAGCAATTCCACATTTGGACTCTGGAAAACAGTGTGACCACCTCACGACCACCAATTGCACCTTGGACTTTGTAAAACGACCAGGGGCGAACACTGGTATTGTGACAGGGGTCGGGGGGCGGGAGATATGTCAGGGCCCCCTCTGGCACATGTCGTGCTGGAGTCTGCCATCATAATGGGTTATAAATAACGCCTGGTCATTAAAGGGGTATGCCACTATTTTGGGGCTTAATACAGTTAAAATCGTTGGCCAGGGTTTATAAAGGTGGTAAAGTGTCTTATTTTTCATGTAAGCCATTGTCTTGCTTTAAGACAAGTTAAAAGAGGAAGCATGTCGCTAAGCTAGTGAAAGTCAATGGATCCGTGTAGCATGCTACATGCTACAGTGATCCATTGACTTTCACTAGCTTAGCTACATACTCCCTCTTTTAACTTGTCTTAAAGCAAGACAACGCTTAACATGAAAAATAAGACACTTTACCACCTTTATAAACCCCAGCCAATGATTTTAACTGTATTAAGCCCCAAAATAATGGCATACCCCTTTAAGTATATTAGTTGATAAATACTAAGCTTGCTGTTCAGCATAGAAATGTGCACGCTAATGGCACTGGGCCCACGAAATGTCATAGAAGGGGCCCCTGCAAGATGTTGGCGAACGAAAGCCATTGGCGGCAGCCCGAGGAATTCTGACAGACGAGCAGACAAAAGCCTCTCAAGCTACAAAAGAAGTGTGACCATTTGGAAAGTGGAAGAGTTTTCCAAATCAGAATCAGAAAATCAGAAATCCCTTTCCAAACCAGAAATCCCTTAGCATCAAAGGTTTGTGAAACACAGAAGCACAGTTAAAGCCTAGAGCTCCATATATCAGCATGTTCCCTATGAATTAATACTGTACGTCATTCTAGTTATAAGTGTAATCATACGTTACTAGTCCTATGAGGCAGAAGCCAGACATCCAGACCAGCACCCTTGCTGTATCATGACCTCTCGGGCCAGGAGTCGTTTTGCAGATGTTTGTAATGCCCTCAGATGTATTGTTAGGGCTTAAGTTAGTAAGAAAGACAACTGGACTTGGCACCGGCACAGAAGGGCCAAGTGTTGTTTTTGTTTTCCTGGATTGGGATGGCTTGATTAATTGGCCCACTCAAACGGAGCTTTTAGCCAGATTAAGGAGAGACTCTCTCGCCTCAGGCGACATGGCTCCAGCAGACAACATCTCCTCTCAGGTTTCCATGGGAATTGCTTGAGTTTTGCTATCATTGCCAGGCTCTGATTTCATTAGACACGTTTCCTCCTTTATCAGTAGGCCAGGATCCCGGCCAGTGTCTAGTGTCGTACATTCGATTCCTGCTCTCGATCTTTGGTGAGCAAACAATGCAACACAGGAAAATGTGGTGCCACGTTTTTTGCAGGCATTTAATGCAACATTTGCACAAAAAAATCAGGTGTTGACCAAAGTACAAAACACTTTTCAATGTTATTAATGATGATGTTAATAATGATGATGATGATTATTATAATAATTGGAAAATTGGTTACTAATAAAAAATGTTACTCAGTGGGTTTTTAATATTTGTTTTCATGTAAGGGTGTTGTCAGGGTATCCTGCCGATCATGAATTCTCTGCAAGCATTGGTCTGTCCATCTTGCCTTGTAAACCATTGCCGGATCTCAAATGGCGCACTTGTGCACTTCGGGCACTATGTTTTAGTGCGCAACTAATACGCCATACGCACTGAAACATGAACACTGAAGCGCACAAGTGCACCATTTGAGATCCAGCCCATGTCTCTCAGGGAGGACTGAGCCTGCATCCATGACAGGCCTCTGCATGCTACTGGTTTAACCCAGTAAGACATAGCGGCTGTTATAAAATAGCTGTTAGCATAATGACAATGACCTAGTCGTAATATACAGTATTACTAAAGGCCCGGCTTACGGACTGTCATAGTGGTGCAAACGTTTTTTTTTTCATCAATCTACTAGTAAAAAGGTGCATGTTAATAGGCTACGCTACAACCAGTCAGATCACCATTTCCTTTCTACTTAGCTACCAAAGGGGTCAGAGGCTGAACTATAGATTGCCATTCCCATAAACATGTCATGCCAGATCCAGATCATTGCCAGATCATTGTTGTTGTGTGTCGTAGTGTGTTTACTGTTTTGTAGTATTATACTGTAGAAAAATGAAATACTGTAAAATTTTACGGAACGGTAATAATGCTCATCATTTGTAGTTGTGATGCTCTTGGGTTAGAACATGTTTGTACAAGTATCAGCTTATTTGAGGCAAGTGGTATTTAGACATTTTATTTCACTTGTTATATATCACTTGTGGAGTGTAACGAAACTTGTTACAATCTGTACCTCAGGGTTAGACTTTAGGTGCAGTAAAAGTGCATAATATTTCATGTATTTACATATACATTTAAAAAGAATGGCAACTTGTTAAAAAATATACAAGGTATTTTATTTTCATTTTATTTTATCCTAAAGTACAGAACATTCAGCTCTCTGATTATTATTCCCACTCCTTAGCGAACCCATACCCATGGGCCATGTGTGGCTAAAGAACAAGTCAATTCCGACTGACATCATCCTAGTAGTATCGTATGTTTAGATTGCATAGTTTCAGAGATACATATACAGTAGGAGCAAAAGTAGGCTACAATATAACTGATGTAAGTTGGCTGCAACACTAGTAGATGTCAATACAGTACATAGTGGTTATTAACCTTTTTTTCTTAACGCACCCTCTTACCTGTGTCGAAGACAAGCCGTGCACCTCCAACCCAAACTTCTACATGTGTATACGCACTAAAAGTTATTTAAGTGATTAATACAATGATTCTGATTGAGACATACTTGAACATATTGAATGGATACTTTACATGGGGACCAAAATATGTTTTAATATGGTTTTGATTTGACCTAATTATAATGTTTGCTAGCAGAATTTTGGTCACAACCTTAACACAAACAAAATTCCCCGCACCCCCTGAAATCTCTGACGCACCCCCAGGGGGTGCCCGCACCCCAGGTTAAGAACCACTGCAGTACATAGTTGTTACACCTGCTATTAAACTGTACGTATGAGGTAGATATCTACTGTAACATACTGTAATATTTTACAGTGCATATACTGTAACAGTATTTTTGTTTTTACACCTTTGCATAGTTTAGATGGTTGAATTATAGTAATAGTTAATAATGTCAATAGTAATGGATACAATTGTTTGGGACATTAGAGGTGGGGAGAGGTAAGGAGGGGTGTATAATCTTACTGAGCTAGTATGTTCCATTGCCTCTTTGCTCTTTTCACCTCTGTACATGGAGAAGTGAATCTGAGCATTGACCCTGAACTGAGGACTTCTGTAACGCCGCACTATAACGGTGCAATATGTAATAATGTAACAAATTATTACATAATGTGGTGACAATCGCCGCATTGTGTAATAATTTACGCATTTCGTAATACATTTCTTGAACGCATTTCGTAATAACTTTTTTCTCATCTTGTAATAAATTATTACAAAATGCGAAATTTATTACGGAATGCGGCCGCAACTTTTTTTTTTGATGGAAATGTAATAACATGGTGCATTATGTAATAATCTATATGGATATGTTTTTTTCTGCACTTGGATTCAGTAGGCGCAGCACACATACATAGTCTCAGTGACATGGTATAGTCACTGCCCTCTCTCTCTCTCATTCTTCTCAGTTCTCAAACTGCTCGAGAGTCGCGAATGATGCGGTTAAAACCGTTAAGAAATAATTTCACAACTTATTGCGTGCAACGAGTCCAACGAATGTCTCGCACTTTCTGCTACATTACACCAATTTACAGCGACATTAAATAGGCCAGGTCTAAACACTTCACGAGGAGGTGAAAACTTGTCTTGCACTTGCGTGGGTCTGTGGCGAGAGAGAGAGAGAGAGAGAGAGAGAGAGAGAGAGAGAAGAGAGAGAGAGAGAGAGAGAGAGAGAGAGAGAGAGAGAGAGTGTGTGTGTGTGTGTGTGTGTGTGTGTGTGTGTGTGTGTGTGTGTGTGTGTGTGTGTGTGTGTGTGTGTGTGTGTGTGTGTGTGTACGCACGGAGACAAACCTGGCCCATATTGATCATAAGCCCCATCTTGGCTCTTTGGAAATATTCTTAACATTACAAAGGCTATTTTAATATTTTCCCCCAAACAACATGAATCAAATCCCAGGAAAAGACCAACCATTATAAGTGACTCGTGGGGAGCTGTCCATGCTGGTGGTGCTTAATTTTTCCCGATATTTGCCCGTGGAGTAGTGAGTCTTTCATGTCTGCCTACATGCGCGCCAGGGTCTGACCATGGTGCTTTTTGCCCGTGGAGTGAGGAGACTGTCTTCTTGCAAAGCAAGAAGTCATAGCACCCGAGAAAAATGCCACTCTTTGTCATATTTTCAATTTCAGTCCACTGTTCAGTAGGCCTATTAGGCTGCAATCAAATTCAATAGCCTATGCTCATCCACATGCACGCGAAAAACAATAACCCAAGCGGCGGGACTAATTCGATTATATTCCTTCCAAAAATGTCCGAACGTCACAAAAATCAGTTATTTGCATTGTCCGTAATTATACCAAACAAAAAGGTATCAATAAAAGAAATCAAGTCTTCAGTTTCGATAATCCACGTTACAAATCCTCAACAACAGCAAGCCATTCCTTCTCTGCTATGAAGCAGGCAACGGAACAAGTGCAGACAGTAGGCTATATGACCACGTTGATGCTGCACGGCTTGAAAGGATTCTGTCTAAATTAAATATCTTGAATAGCCTATATAGACCTAGGCCTAACTAGATTTGTTGCAATACAGATTCATTTTCTATAGCCAGAAGTGTTCCGTTGGACTGACGAAACCGAACACGATCAAGTTTGCAACTTCTTTCCCTCATGCGCTGTCCGTCAGCACCACCTGTCATCAGACGTCCGATTAGCTTTCATTACGTGCTGAGGGAAAAACTCTCGCCATTAGGCCCATGTGCTGTTGCACTGTTGTGAGGGATATCACCAAATAATTTAGATAAAAGTCAGAACATTATTTTGGCAATCTGTTCAGTCTGTTCATTTAAGTTTTTGGGTGCTCTTGGATATCGGGGATCAGTTCATGTAGAGAGAAGAGTTCATCCAGGCACTCCAAAATAAGGTGTCCAAACGGGAAGTTACATTAAAAAGCCTTTAATGGTACTGGGCTGGGGTTACATTAAAAAGCCGACATGTTTCGACCTCACCAGGTCTTCATCAGGGCTACGTTCACCATTGAAAAGAAAGGCCTCCCTTAAATAGTGACATCACCACATGTGACCCATTACGCACTAAACACATTTGCGCACACCAGAGAAAACAAAGATTAAAAAATAGCCTGGGGTAATAAGTGATGCCACAGAAAAAAATGACCAGAAGTACAAATAAGCATCACGAAACAACAAGTAAAATCAATATCCTCATTTAGACCAGGATAGCGCATGGCATCCAGTTGGTGTATCCAAAAAGTCTGCCTCTGATTAAGTCTTTTTAGCCTGTCCCCACCCCTCGGAAGAGGTTTGATATGCTCGACGCCCTGTATGCGCAGCAGAGAATCATTTTTACCATGGTATATTCATTGAAATGTTTCGCCATGGGATAGTCAAAATTGCCCACTCTGATAGCATACAGGTATTTATGTTCTGCTAGCCTATCTCGCATGCGCCTTTTTGTGCGTCCGATATAAAACAACCCTTCAGCGCAAGGACAAGTTAGGCGGTATATGACAAATGTAGAATTGCAATTAATGAAATCTCTCTGTCCGTATTCTCTCGTGGTTTTAGTATCCACAAAAGATTTGGCTTGTGTAACATTTGGGCAGTGAGGGCAGTTCATACATCTATAGGTGCCAATAGGTTTACGCAGCCAGGTTTCTCTCTTTTTCACCTGTAGGTGAGAGCGCATTAATTTATCTCCTAGGCTGGGTGCACTCTTTAAAGACACCATGGGTGGTTCTGGGAACACCTCACGTAGTTGCGCATCACTTTCAATAATGGACCAATTGTTCTTAATAATTTGCCTGATCCGCGTCGCTTGTGTGCTATATGTCGTAACAAAAAAAGGACGAGACTGCTGGTGGCGATGATGTTTCTTTTTGGTCAATAACGTGTTGCGTTGAAGGGAGCGCGCTTCACTGTATGCGTTTTGGATGGCTTTAGGGTGATAGGCTCTATCACTGAATCTTTTCTCCATCAGCTCGGCCTGCTCGTGAAAATCATTTTCGAAATCACAGATACGCCTAATCTCTGGAATTGGCCGTGTGGAATATTTCTAATGAGATGCGGGGGATGGAATGAATCCGCTCTCAGAATGGTGTTCCGAGAGGTCGCCTTTCTGAATAAGGTGGTGTGCAGCTGTCCCTCCGCGTCTTTATATATCGTCAAATCCAGAAAGTGAATATTAGTTAATGAATATTCCAAGGAAGCCACCCAAAACGCATACAGTGAAGCGCGCTCCCTACAACGCAACACGTTATTGACCAAAAACAAACATCATCGCCAGCAGCAGTCCCGTCCTTTTTTTGTTACGACAGTTCATAGATGTATGAACTGCCCCCACTGTCCAAATGTTACACAAGCCAAATCTTTTGTGGATACTAAAACCACGAATGAATATGGACAGAGAGATTTCATTAATTGCAATTCTACATTTGTCATATACCGCCTAACTTGTCCTCGCGCTGAAGGGTTCTTTTATATCGGGCGCACAAAAAGGCGCATGCGAGATAGGCTAGCAGAACATAAATATGGTATCAGAGTGGGCAATTTTGACTATCCCATGGCGAAACATATGAATACCATGGTAAAAATGATTCTCTGCTGCGCATACAGGGCGTCGAGCATATCAAACCTCTTCCGAGGGGTGGGGACAGGCTAAAAAGACTTAGGCCTAATCAGAGGCAGACTTTTTGGATACACCAACTGGATGCCATGCGCTATACTGGTCTAAATGAGGATATTGATTTTACTTGTTTTTTGTGATTTTTATTTGTACTTCTGGTCATTTTTTCTGTGGCATCACTTATTACCCCAGGCTATTTTTAATCTTTGTTTTCTATGGTGTGCGCAAATGTGTGTAGTGCGTAATGGGTCACATGTGGTGATGTCACTATTTAAGGGAGGCCTTTCTCTTCAATGATGAAGACCTGGTGAGGTCGAAACATGTCGGCTTTTTAATGTAACCCCAGCCCAGTACCATTAAAGGCTTTTTAATGTAACTTATCGTTTGGGCACCTTATTTTGGAGTGCCGATGAACTCTTCTCTCTACATGAACTGATCCCCGATATCCAAGAGCACCCAAAAGCTTAAATGAACAGACTGAAGACTGCTTGAGCTTCCAGCCACCTGTGTGCCTTTCATTGCCAAAATAATGTTCTGACTTTTATCTAAATTATTTGGTGATATCCCTCACAACAGTGCAACAGCACATAGGCCTAATGGCGGGAGTTTTTCCCTCAGCACGTAATGAAAGCTAATCGGACGTCTAATGACAGGTGGTGCTGACGGACAG
>NC_085867.1:17231097-17238597 GCF_034702125.1 Engraulis encrasicolus | reverse complement strand
CACACACACACACACACACGTGCACAAAATTAGTTCTGATATGATGTGTGTGTGTGTGTGTGTGTGATTGTGTGTGTGTGTGTGTGTGTGTGTGTGTGTGTGTGTGTGTGTGTGTGTGTGTGTGTGTGTGTGTGTGTGTGTGTGTGTGTGTGTGTGTGTGTGTCCGTGTGTACGTGTGTACGTGTGTGTAGGTTTAAACTTACTGAAGAGACGCTGGCCATTGTCTGTTGGACAAAGCTCTCTAATAATAAGCCCATCATCCTCGCCACGATCCAACCACCTGGATAATAAAAGAAACAGGGTGCATGATATTATTTCTTGGTTGCTTGTTTATATACAGTCACCGGTAAGCGACTAGAGTGTCGGACTTGTAACACAAAGGTTGCCGGCTCGACTCCCGACCCGCCAGGTTGGTGGGGGAAGTAGCCTAATCAGCCAGTGCTCTCTCCCATCCTCCTCCATGACTGAGGTGCCCTGAGCATGGTACCGTCCCGCTGCACTGCTCACGTAAGTCACCATATCTACTAGAACCAGACCTGGGTACAACATATGAGAACATAATTGTTCTGCTAAAAGACACTTCTGTTACAACAATGTTAAGTTATAGGCTACTTCAATTTCTCTGTGTGCATAGGAAACTCAATTCTTATCTATCTAGTTGATGTAGTAGTAGTATGTGACAGACAAACCCTGAGAAAGTGCGAGAGTCTAAGCAGCAGTGGTGTGTGTAACGATGTGAAACAGAGAAGAGTCCACATGGATTAGTTGTTAGGGTGTCTGGCTGGTAGCCGGTGGTGCCGTCAACTGAGAGGCAGACAGACAAACAAACAGACCAACACAGACTACGAGAGAAAGAGAGAAATCTAGCAGCAGAGAGAGAAAGAGAGAGAACTACACTAGAGAGCTAGAGAACTAGACAGATCTCAAATGATGTACAGTACATATATAGAGAGTCCTAGAGAAAGAGAACTAGACACAGAAAGAGAGAGAGAGAGAGAGAGAGAGAGAGTGAGAGAGAGAGTGAGAGAGAGAGTACTAGAGAGAAAGAGTAGAGACATAGACTAGAGAGAGAGTGAGTGAGTCTGGAAGGATGGATAGGCAGTTAAGCTCATGTTTCCTGTTAGGCTCCATTAGCAAAAGCAGTAACCCAATGCTGCTTCATTAGCCATTGAGTTAAACAGGCTATCAGGCAACAGTGTGAGGGCGTGTGCTGTGCTGTGCTGCTCGCATGTGAGAACCTTGGAGAACAGTCTGGAGGGTCCACTAATGATAACTAGCACTTTATGTATTATACAAAGGTGCCAGGCTGTATTTGCTGAAGACTTAAGCCTCTTTTCCACGGCCTTTTTTCTGGTAGGCCTACAGCTCAACATAGCACGATTCAGCAGACACTTTTTGCTCTTCAATTGTCGTGCCCAATCGAAAAGCAAAAGGTGGCGGCCGAGTCGCGCTGTGTCGAGCTGTAGGCCTCGGCAGTGGAAGGGGCACTGTGGCGCTACGCGCTAAGCCCCCTACATTTGGGCTAACATTGCCCACGGGAACCACGGTTCGAGTCCGGCCGGGGTCATTTCCCGACCCTGTCCTGTCTCTCTCTCCCCGTCATTTCCTGCCTACTCTCACAGTGTCCTATAATAATAAAGGCCAAAAAGCCAAAAAAATACTTTAAAAAAAAAAAAAACTGGCAGTGGAAAAGAGGCAATAGTGTCTTACTCAATATCTAATCTCCAGTCCTCTTCTTTTGCTTGTGGCCGCATGCTTCGCTGGTGCCCCACCCCCTGGAGAAAGCAATACAGTTTCCCCGCTGTCAGCCTAGGCACAACAACTTTTGGGGGAATTTTCTCCACTCAGCATCCCATTTGCAAAATGAGAAAATAAAGTTTGAATCGTGCTTCTATGAGATGTTGAATAAAACTTCTATCGTCAATGACGTCTTGCTTCGCATCCCAAAGTCACAAGCGAAAGGACAGGACGGGAGGTTAAATAATGCTAATACTATAATAGGTGCATGGAATGATTACACTTTGGAGGCCAACACTAGGTGCATTCGATTTTGCGCAATGTGTACGTCCGCATGCAGATAGCAAGGCATTCTGGACAGAAGTGTTGCATTATGGTTACAAATCTAGTCCGACTTAGCAAATTTCAGTCATGCTGTGACAAAGACACAACATGTGACATGGTGTCATACTGTCGCAGAATTGATTACAGACGAATTTGTGGTCGGCTTGGTCATGGCCATGTGACAGGTTAAGGTTAATGGTGCACAATTTCACCAGTTTCCTTGTTTGTTTTGCTGTGGTTGACAAGAGTAAAGCTGCAGAAGCGTTACATGGAGGGGGGCGCTGTGTCGCAGTGCGCTAAGCCCCCCAGATTTGGGCTTGCATGCCCACAGCGGGGACGCTGAGTCTGGCCGGCGTCATTTCCCAGCCCTGCCCCATCTCTCTCTCATTTCCCCCCCAAAAACAGAAGGGTTATGTGGAATGCACTAGCATGAGGACATGTCTGGATAGGCAAAGGTAACAATACAGTATATTCATTTAGAGGCTGTGTGAGCATGTGATTGGCTGCTGGTCTTGCCTGTTACATGGGACGACCACGGCGCTTGACTCCGGCACAATTTCACAATTTCCCTTGCTTGTTTTGCTGTTGTTGCATGAGGACATGTCTTGATAGGCAAGGTAGCGATACAAAATATTTATTTAGAGGCAGTGTGAGCATGTGATTGGCTGCTTGTCCTGCCTGTTACATGGGAAGACCACGGCACTTGACTCCGGCGTGCCCTCCTCTCTGACCATCACTTTGTCCAGGAACCAGCCGCAGCCTCCGCCTCTCCCGTCGTGGCCAATCCGCACGCGCCGCACCTGGCCCAACGTCACCGCCTCCACCAGAAACTCATCGTGCTGCACAGCACAGGGCACACACACACACACACACACACACACACACACACACACACACACACACACACACACACACACACACACACACACACACATACACAGCACACACACACACACACACACACACACACACACACACACACACACACACACACACACACACAGGGCACACACACACACACACACACACACACACACACACACACAGAATCAGTGGGGAGACACAATCGGTGGGAACACACACAAACACACACACACACAACATGTCATGACTAGTTGAACATCAGAAATGGTGTGATTGGTGAAGGCTTCTGAGTATTGCCCCAAATCTCATGCATACAATTTCAATGTCAATGTATTGTTTTATCTGTGCTTGAATAACTCTTTTAGGCTGTGAAAGGCCTAATAAAAGTTGCCTTTTATTAAAAGTTGCCTCAGGATGTTTCAAACTCCCTTCCCTCCGAACTGTTGATTTGAAATTGCCTTTGACACTTGCAATCGGATAATATTACAACTGTGTCTGACATCATGCAATGTGACTTCACTTCCTGTGAGGGCTGATTAAACCTGATACTGGCCTTGTTAGGGTTCTGTGTCTACCTGTCCTGCATGTAACATCTCTATGGGGAGGGAGACAGAGGGACAATAGGGCTTGAAAGTGACGTCACATCCTCCGATATCATGGGACCTCACAGCGTTTTTAGCGGAAAATTTTAGCATGTAATCCAATGGCGGTATTAAAATGATATTTCGGTCCCCTTTGAATTGTGCCACGGGCTTCACATATGTTGTGAACACCAAACGATTTAGAAGGGTGTGTTTTTTCTCATTTTTCATGCAGACGGCCTTGGAACAAAATATTGATACTTTTGCATGAATAATCTAAATGTAGCTCCTTAAATAGTCCTTCTGGTGTGTATTGGTACCCCCAGCTCATATAATGACTGGATTCAGAAGATATTTACTCTCTACCATGCTACATACCCGTGAATGCGGAACTAAGCGGGACTTTCAAGCCCAATGGGAGAAGGCCTGGGTCCTTTTGTCTCTTTATCTTCCTCCGTAACCTTACTTTCTGAATTTCAACTGCTGAACTGAATCAGACGTTTTAAATATTAAAAAAGGAGTAACACCCAGATACTATCACTGGTTAGTGGATGGGGAGTGACTCACGTTGCCCTTTTCAAACTTGTTGGCGTTGTTCTGGCTCTGGAACATCAGCCTCTCCCCGGTGTCCCCCAGGTCTCCGAATATGCACAGGTACACGCTGGCGTCTGTCCCGCTCCCACTCACCATCCCCGTGCAGATAGTCACCCTGTACTTGATGACTGCAGAGACATATAAAACAGGAAATCATTAATCCACCCATATAAGCCTGATGCTGCATATACTGTACGCTGCATTGACCTAGGCGCCTGGTCCTGGAGCGACATAGGTGCTGCCTTCAGACTAATGAGATTTGAGTTACAAATGTGGGTATGTAGAGCTGCATGAACACTTTGTAATGCAGGGGGGTGGTCCTGGATTTTCAATGCAACTTATTTCATGTTTTTAAGTGCTTCAAAGGCTGAAATGTTTAGGTTTTTATCGGCTGAGTTAGGGCACCTTTTCGGCCTAAGCATTCGGCAGGCTTCTTTTTCCAGGTGCCTCAGGCTTAAATGGGTTAAACTGGGAAGAAGACACTGGAGCAGCACACATTTTTTATATCAAGTGCACACAACATAAGGACTACTGTTTCGATGGTTAAACCATCTTCAGAGTACATGATGGAAACACGTGGACATGAATTTCAAGTAGGTGCAATATGTGAAACATTATTTTTGCATATACTTGTGTATGCTACATGCATGCTACATGTACATGATTTGACGAGTGTATTAGGTAGGTAGTTTGATGTGTGTCCATGTGTCCATGTGTCCCTGTGTCCGTGTGTGTGTGCGCGTGTGTGTCCGTGTGTGTCCGTGTGTGTGTGTGTGTGTGTGTGTGTGTGTGTGTGTGTGTGTGTGTGTGTGTGTGTGTCTGTCTGGCTGTCTGTCTGTCTGTCTGTCTGTCTGTCTGTCTGTCTGTCTGTCTGTCTGTCTGTCCATGTGTGTCCTACGTGGCAGGGGCTCTGGTACGAGGGGTCCGGTGGCAGGCAGTTCCCTGATGATCTCCTGGTCGTCCTCATTGATGTCCAGCCAGCGGCCACAAGCAAACTTATACTTCTGCTTGGTCAGAGTGTTCATCGCCGTCACCTACACAGTGACAAATAATTAACCCTGTACCTCCAGTGGCACGCTGTAATAGTCATTGAAAAGTTAATTACCCTAGCACTTCAACACTATGACATAACACAAGGCCTTTAGTAATGCACTACAACTTGGTCATTGCCAATCTGGTAACAGCACATTTGTAACGCTGTGTCTTAATGGGTTAACCCCTTTTGCACAGAGACTATCTTACATTACATTACATTACATTACATTTGGCAGACGCTTTTTAACCAAAGCGACTAACAATCAAGGACATTATCATAGCCAACATCACTATAGGGAGGGAAAGTAATCTCATCGCCCCCTGCTGGCAACGTTCCAACCCCCTGCAACAAATGAATGTTTTTTTTCTTTGAAAAATTACATCTCGGCCCTGACGACGAAGTAGAAGTAGTGGCAGTCATATTATGGGCATGTTGGCCCGTTTTATCGAATCAGGTGGTAAAATGTTCGGTTTTTCACTGATCTGAGCTGATTTTAATATTCTTTAAAAAGCTAATACAGAACTACACTGACTGGCATGTGTGGCTTGTTTACTCCATGTAATTAGCATAGCCAAATTAGCATAGCCAAACATGAGCCAGAGAGGTGGTTACTCGTCACCACAGAAGCCATCATATCTTCTAGAGAATTTAAAACCATACCAAAATGATCGCGTGTATATATGTGTAATAAGAAGACAATGTGGAACTCATAGGATTACAAGAATGTGAAGATATGCGAAGAACTTGCGTTCGTTCGCGTTCATTTGTTTCTCTGTGTTGTCAACGAGGCGCGAAGCACAGCATGCTGGGAGCTGTAGTCCGTTTCCGACCAGATTGGCACAATTTCTATTTTTCTTAAAAGGGAAAAAAATGACTTAAAATTTTCACAGGTAGTAGTTCATGCTATTGTGTACGCTGAAAAATGTGTCTGGTGTTATAGTTCCAAGTCATATCTTTGTGGGATTTTTTAAAAAACTTGTCTATGGGAGTTTCAATAGGATCACCCTGGTGTTTGGAACGTAACCGCTAGGATCGCTGTTTTCCACTTTCCCTCCCAATAGCAGATACGAAGTGCACAGGAAATAACAAATGCAGATGATCTTAGGCTATAACCTAATTTTCATCAAAATTGCAATGATCTTTAGTTTTTATCTGTTACTTCTGGCTCTTATTAATGGGAAGGGCAGGGAGAGAACGAGGCCCAGAATTGAGTCCTCATTACATTGCATGTATTAAGTAAGGGGCCTTTCGTTTCGGATGACCAAAGCTGTCAATGGCCCTTGGAATAAGAATGACGTGACACTTGTTGTTGTTGTTGTTTGGTCAATGAATAGGCAGTGCGTCATGACCTGGCACCGCCCACTTGTCAATCTCCTGTCAACCTCTTGTCACACTGTTCTTTTGTTACCCGTGCCCCGTGACGCTTTCAGAATTGACTCTGCCCTCATGAAGGCCACACCTTGTCTGAAACATGTTGACGTTGTTAACTTTTCTATGATGATTTAGCCGTTTAATAAAGCTATTTTAACTTTTTGGAAGAGTGCCTTGGATACGCTATAGACACGACACCCGTCAGGAACAATAATGGCACATTATTGACATTTATGACTGTTGTCATATGGTTGTCTTTTGGGTGTTTTTGTGATGTCAAGTTGACATTGCTGGTGTCATGACATTTCAAATACTGAATGACAAAAAATCTTGCATCATGCATCTATGTTTCATTAAAGTTCTTGACATGGATCATATCATTCTTGTGATGGTAACATGACACTTCAAAGAAAGTGAAAGTGAACCATCCTTTTGGGAATGTGTGTGTTTGTGTGTGTGTGTGTGTGTGTGTGTGTGTGTGTGTGTGTGTGTGTGTGTGTGTGTGTGTGTGTGTGTGTGTGTGTGTGTGTGTGTGTGTGTGTGTGTGTGTGTGTGTGTGTGTGTGTGTGTGTGTGTGTGTGTGTTGTAGCAGACAAACCCTGTTAAGATGCCAGCCTGAGAAAGGGTTCCTCTTCTCGTGCCAGATGCGCAGCTTTCGAATTTGGCCCAGATCTGGCATATCTACCTACAGCAATTACAACATGTAGAAACATGCAGACATTAGTAATCAATCAGCCAATCAATCAATCAATCAATCAATCAATCAATCAATCAATCAATCAATCAATCAATCAATCAGCCAATCAATCAATCAATCAATCAATCAATCAATAACATATATTTATATAGCACATTATCATTCAATGTGTTTGAGAAAGACATAGAAAAAAATGTTGGATAGTATTATCTAAAGAAAACGTGAATGAATGAGATTATAGCTCAAATCATCCATGCAAGTTCATCAGATGCCGATGGCAATAAAGCTGTTTTTAA
>NC_085867.1:17191097-17218597 GCF_034702125.1 Engraulis encrasicolus | reverse complement strand
GCACATCATATCGTCTTCATTATCTCTATAGTGTCATATATCAGTGATCCATATCATCAGTGTCAATATCCAGTGATATTCATGTTGGGGCATTTGTGTACATGCTACTACTATGTGCACATGCTACTATGTGTAGCCTACATGCTACTACTATGTGCACACATGCCTTTGTGTGTGTGTGTGTGTGTGTGTGTGTGTGTGTGTGTGTGTGTGTGTGTGTGTGTGTGTGTGTGTGTGTGTGTGTGTGTGTGTGTGTGTGTGTGTGCGTGGGTGTGTGCGTGTGTGTGTAATATAGAAACATTTAGACATTCTTCATCATGTGAAATTGATGGGGTGTGTGTGTGTGTGTGTGTGTGTGTGTGTGTACATACATGAGTGTGTGCCTTGAAGTACATATTGCCTATAGCAGCAGCGCCATGAGGAAATGCGGTTGCTCTCACATACGGTTTCATACTCAGAAGACAGAAAGGTGTGTGTGTGTGTGTGTGTGTGTGTGTGTGTGTGTGTGTGTGTGTGTGTGTGTGTGTGTGTGTGTGTGTGTGTGTGTGTGTGTGTGTGTGTGTGTGTGTGTGTGTGCGTGTGTGTGTTCGTGTCACACTTAAATATGGTACCTCTTTTCTGTGCTGGAGAGGAGAAAGGGGATGGGGGGACAGAAATCAAAGATTAAAATCCCTATAGCAACCATTCAAATGGCATCAGTGGATTGTGTGGGTACTGTTTTGTGTGTGTGTGTGTGTGTGTGTGTGTGTGTGTGTGTGTGTGTGTGTGTGTGTGTGTGTGTGTGTGTGTGTGTGCGTGCGTGTGTGTGTGCGTGTGTGCGTGCGTGCGTGCGTGTGTTGTGTGTGTGTACACACTTGTGCTCGGTGCCTTCTTCTGCATTCATCAGCTCGTAGTATCTCGTCGATGCATCGACAGTTTGTATTACATTGCAGTACAACCGATACACGTCTTGTCTCGGGCTTATTCTCTGGGCTGGACGAGTTGTGCCCGCCCTCTCTCTCTCTCTCTCTCTCTCTCTCTCTCTCTCTCTCTCTCTCTCTCTCTCTCTCTCTCTCTCTAGGCAGGATGGAGTGGGTGTGAGCATGGATCATAAATATTCATGCCTCTTGATTGACACTTCTCCCTTTTTCGCCTCCGCATGATGCCGGACAGGAGTGAGAGCTAGTTGATGTGGAGTTTGTCAGCAATAGCATTGGTAAGAGCAATGGACCCATAGTCGCATGTGGAACATAATCACCAATGCCCCACATAACCACCTGTAATAAACCTCTTTGTGCAGAGCCTATGGTATAACCTTAGTGCCATCCAAAATTGTACTTGTAATGGATGTGTCTTTATTTGTTTCTTAAGGCTCTCTGTAATGTCATACCCATGTTGTTATACAGCCTCTTTGCAACACCAAAGTGTCATCAATCACCACCATATTTTCTCGGTGTTATCACTTTTTTTACATCTCTGTTATCACATTTCTTTTACAAGCTCTGGTATCCTCTGTTGGCTACTTTATAAGAATGCCATCCATTTGACAATAACAGTAAAACAACCACTTGCCATTAAAAAAAGAGAGAGCCAAAAAGCATGGTGGTTCCCTTTCAACAATGTGATAGCAGCATGGCCACTTGCTTGATAACTGCAGCTCTAACACCAACATCTCAGATCTGGTTACCATGACAACCTATCTGTCTGAGCCAGTGCTTCTTTAACTTCTTCAGACTGAGGACCACTTTGTGTGTCCCCCTCCCCCCTCCCTTTTTTTTCAGGGACCACCTGTCAACTGAATTGACAGTTCACTAATGCTATTTGACACTGCTAATTTCGATACAACGCATTACAAGCTTGTCTTATTGTGGTGACTGACTTCAGCTTATTGTGACTTCAGCTAGGCTATGTTTAGCGTTATAATAATGTTACAAATATAGCCTACTGCTAGCTTGTCTTGGAAAAGTAGAAATCCCGTCATGGACCACCTGAGCTCTGTCTCGGACCACAGTGGTCCCTGGACCACACTTTGAGAATCACTGGTCTAAGCCATGTGGGCTGATGGTCTGAGGGCAGGGGTAACAAGCAGAACTGGATTACTGTGACTAAATATCACAGATCAGCTTCCACATTATCCACTGTAGCATTTCCGTAATGGGTAACAGACTTTTTCACCGACCCCATGGAAACACACCATGGACCACACTTTGAGAACAACTACCTGACTGACACGAGAGGCCCCTTGAGTGAAGGAATTACAATGGTATGGGTTGAAAGTACAGGCTGAGAGAAATTACCCCCTGGCCCCTTCGGAGCTGTCATTGTTCGTCCCCCAATGGTGGGATAAGCTACCAGCTGCCACAAGAGAAGGGTCATCTGTCCCGCAACCTTCAAGATGCTTGTGAAGACTCATCTCTGAGAGAGATTCCTTGCATTACAAAACTCTGTGCACTAACATGTCATACCTGCACATTATGTGCGTACACCTATACTGACTCATTTTGTTTAGGTGTTGCACTGTTTATACAGCTGAACTCTGTACTCCCCCCACAATATGTATATTGCCAAATATTCTCTTCGTAAGTTGTTTTGGATAAAACTGTCTGCTACATGTAATGTTATGTAAATACAATGGACTGCTAAATATAATCATGTAATGCAGTGCAATGTAATGGACCCTATAGGGGCCCCTCGGCCTGAGACCGGTAGGCCCCCCCTCATTACTCAACCCCATTCCTCCACCCGTGACTAACCATGTGTAAAATGACCAGTCTCAAGTGAAGGTTTCTAGAGCTTTCCCATTTTTCATCCGTGGAGCGCACGCTAATGAAGAGATCGCTTTTCACCCCACTGGTAACTCCAGACACTGCAAAGGCATTTCCATTTAGAAGAGGTCACCTAATGGCACCATGTTGTCTTATTAGCTTGCTTTCCTTGACTTATCAATACTTAATTGACCATCACAACAAAGACAGATAAAGACAACCCTAATATTCAGCCATTTGTGTGTCCAATTTATTTAAACATATGGAAGTGAAAATCCGAAATTCCAAGTTAAAACTCGGTAAGACACGGCGCTATACTGTAAATGTGCTGTTACCAGAATAGCAATGACTAAGTTGTAGTGCATTACTAAAGGCCCTGTAGTGGTGTATATGGTAGTTAACTTTTCAATGGCTATTACAGCGTGCCACTGGAGGTACGGTGTGCATTAAGGGGCTACTATACGTGTAGACTAATATCAGCATTAAGCCAAATAATTCTCATTCACATGCTCAGACTTCCACATGAAACACTATAGTCCAGTAAACCAAAAACAGGCTAGCACCTACAAAAACCACATCATTTATATATAGGCCTAAGTATACACGGCACACAATTAACCCTTTCACGCAGAGCCTCTAGCTTGTTGCCACCAAAATCTTATTGAAAAAGTCCTAATCATAACAATGTCACAATGAAGTAGTTGAGCTTTGTCAGCAAAAAGTGAGTCGGATTGCTGGTGATCCCATCTGCACCAAAGGTCTACAAAGTGACACACTTACTTGCTGGCCAGGTGAACTTTGGGAGTGACGCCATATTCTCCGAAAAGGGTGACAAAGACATTAGCATCAGTCCCTCCTCCTTTCACGTCACCTGTGACGGTCACCACCTCGTACACTGAGCAGAGAGAGAAAGAGGTCCAGTTAGAGAGTAGGAGATGGCTGCCTGATCAGTGGCATGGTTTTGTGGCATGTGTGTGTACTCTACCTATCCCTGTGTTAATGTACCTGTAAAAAAACACTAACCCTACTTAGCATCTTCACTTGATGCTCTGTATGTATCATATGCACTTTGTTTCTACTATTGATGTCTACAAGCTATGATTATGTCCTCGATTGTAAGATGCTTTGGTTAAAAAAGCGTCTACCAAATGCAATGTATATGTAAAATGTGAATAAAAATGTAGTAGGCCCAGAAAGCTGTACAATCAAGCCACATGCTAAGAAGACCTAGCCTAGGAGTGGAAGTCAACTCCTATTAACAATCTTATGCAGCCTAGGAAGATAGGTAATCCCCTTTTATCGAGATATGTGAAAACTTTGTAAAGCTCTGCCCCATTCATTCACCTACAGTAACAACAGGTAAAGGATTTATTTACTTGTTGCAACTTGCAAAACTTGTAACAACTTGCAACATGCTGAGTGAATTCATTACCATCCTCACAAAAAAGTAATATGAGTTACTGTAAATTAAAAGCCTGTAACATTAAAAGCCTGTCAAAAAAAAACAACATACAAAAGGAAGGACAGTCACACACACACACACACACACACACACACACACACACACACACACACACACACACACACACACACACACACACACACACACACACACACACACACACACACACACACAAACACAGTCAAAGCAGCAAGGTAAGCTACAATGCTGCTTCTGTATTCCAAGATGGGGCTTTTCAGTTGACAGTTGCCCACGGCAATCGCCGTAATGGTGACTAAACCCTTCACAGACATGAACTTCAGTTAAGGGGGTTGGGTTGCCTCTGCCTTATACTATTAAAGTGGCTGATATGTAGTATACTGCGATTCAAAGAGGACTTACATCGACTCAAGAATAGTCGGTTTATTCAAACTGCCGCCACTCTGCTCCACATTAAGTAGAATTACATTAAGTGGCTCGAAGCTGGAGACAAATTAGCTAAATCCATGCATATCCTCTTTCCTCTTTGGCTCTGGCAAGCCGCATCTACACACCTATTGTTGTCTACGGAACTTGGCCAGTGTTCCGCTGGCTTATCTTAGTCAGAACACATGCACAACGCTAAGTAAAGTTTGCCGGAATGGATCTAGCCTCACAGTTTTAATCGAGAGAAAGGGGTACATTGCTCTTCTCATAATGGCTTTCTGAGAATTATTTCAAACGTTATGTTTATTTACCAGTGTCCCTTCTAAATATGGTGACAAAAAATGATTAGTTCTTTGCTGATTAGCACCCGGAGTGGTGTGATTAAACTCAACTCCTCTAAAACTCATTAAGTGATTTTGTCAGCTGCAGGCATGTGTGTGTGTGTCTGTGTGTGTCTGTGTCTGTGTCTGTGTTTGTTTTTATGTAGCTACTTGACACCTGAATTTCCCCCTGGGGATCAATAAAGTTTCTCTACTCTACTCTACTCTACTCTACTCTAAATAGCATAAATGGGTTCCACATTGGGAGCCACCGTCTTCAACTCTACTACAGCTTTAAAGGGTCATACAATAACAGAGATGTGAAGAATCATGAGAGCATATACAGTACCTGCTACATGCTGTACCTGTTACTCTCAGCCAATCATAGTTCACCAGAGGCCAGTGAGTAGCCAATGGCAATCAACATCCATACACAGCTACTTTCTGCTGTCATTAGATAAAATGATGCAACTGACAGTGATTCCCTACTGGAACAGGTAAATTAAAGAGTCATCAAATTTACTACCACAAAGCAAAATGAACCTAATATACACTCTTGATTTTTTTTCCCACAATCACTAAGGGTTGTTAACATGTGATAAGCATCCACCATCTTGCTCTCAATCTCTCTCTCTCGCTCTCCTTGAGTACGTTTTAATATGCGTCCTTGCCTCCTCCACTTGCCTCCTCCACTTGCTTCTCGTCATGATGACATCACTGACAACAGCATTATATTTCAATATCTTGCAAAAGCTCAATTGTTAAGTCTTTTTCTCATTTGCAATTGGGATGGTGAATGAAAAACAGTCCCTCAAAAGTTGTTGTGGCGAGGCTGACAGCTGGGAAACTGTATCGTTTTCTCCACGGAGGAGGGGACAGGAGGCGGATCGAGGAGACAAGCACAAGTGGAGGAGGCAAGGTCACATATTGGGATGCACCCCTTACCTTTCTTCTTGTAGTATTCGTCCTCATAGTCATCTGAGGACTCCGTTTGGTAGTTGAGTAGCTGGTTCTGGTAGGTTTCGGCATATTCCGGCACCTTTGGCTTTTTGGACTTTTTCTTCTTTTTGTCCTTATCCTCGTCGCTGTCTGATCCCTTTTTCCCTTTCTTCTTTTTCTTCTTCTTCTTGTCGCTGTCCTCCTCCTCTTCCTCCTGCTCCGAGGTGGGCTCGTCCTCCGAGGCCTTCTTCTTCTTCTTCTTCTTCTCGTCCTTGGAGCCCATGTTCTCCTCTCCTTCTTTGTCGTCGGTCTTGGAGCTCTTCTTCTTCTTTTTCTTCTTCTCCTTCTCCTCCTTCACTCCGTCCCCCTCGTCCTCCTCGGCTGGTTTGTCTTTCCTCTTCTCTTTTCGCCTGGGTTCATTATTGTTCTCCTCATCTTCAATCACTACGTCTTCCCCTTCATCCTCCTCCTCTCCTTCTTTTTTCTTTTTCTTGGCTTTCTTCTTCTTCTCCTCACCCTCTCCTTTTTTCTTCTTCTTCTTCTTCTCCTTCTTCTCCTTGTCCTCTGCTGGCTCCGACTGGCTCCTGTCTGTCTCTCCGTCTGAGGTGTAGGTGAGTGTCTTGCTCTTTCCTTTCCCCTTCGTCTCCTTGTCTTTCACTTCGTCACCTGGCTCTTCGGTTTCTTCCTCCAAACCGGCCCGTTTTTTCTCTTTTGTGGGCATCTTTTATTCATCCGTCGGTGTGTGTGTGTGCGGTTTAAGTGTTTCCTCGCCGTCTGCGGGGTGTAGGGTGACTGCGTCTGGCCTGCGACGGCGCTGGGAGGGCCCCGGCTCCTCGGGCGGACGACGGGCGGGCGAGCTGGAGGCAGGCGGAGGCAGGGCCCAGACATAGCCGACGGCGCCTCCTCTCTCCTCCTGGGCCTCGGGAGCGGGCAGCGGACGGAGGGAGGGAGCAGTGGGAGGGAGGAGTGGGGGAGGAGGGGGAGAGGAGGAGGAGGGATGGTGGATAAGGGCAGAGGGGCGGGGGGTATGGGTGGATCGGGGCTCATGAAAAATTACTGGGCGCCGTGTCATGTGACCCAGGGAGAAAGCCAGGGAGAGGAGTTGCCCTCTGCACATTCCATTATTCATCGTGACGGGATCGCTTTACGCACACACACTCACACGCCGATGCACGCACACACACACACACTCACACTCACACACACTCTCTCTCTCTCTTTCTTGCTCGCTCTCGATCTCTCTCTCTCTCTATTTCTCTCTCTCTGTCACTCACACGCACACAAACGTATGTGCACACACACAGAAACGTGCACACACCTTGGCAGCTGAACATTTGAGCATGCACACATGGCTTGGCATTTGAGTATTCGCCGACCTCTTTTGACAATGGATCATAGCATGGCTACACATGACTGGGCATGAGTCATATTAGCCATCAACAGTATTTGAATGATTCTAGACATCTTGGCACGTGTTGTTCACACATTATGTATCCAGCTGGAATGGGCCGCGGTGGCCTTTCAATGTGAAGAGGAGCACCTTTGGCATCTTGCATAGAGTTCCATCAAGTTCCCTTTTTAATATTGTCACTTGACAGAGTGGGTTGTTCATTCTTGATTACACACACACACACACACACACACACACACACACACACACACACACACACACACACACACACACACACACACACAGGGAAGCTGACAGAGGGACAAAGGGGTCTGTTGTCCGGGCCCAGGGAGAGAGGGGGCCCAGACTTGGTATTGGTTTGGGGGGCCTTTCAGATGACTTTGTCCCGAGACTGACCAAAGCTGTCAGCAGTCTTGCGCACAGACACGCACGCACGTACGTACGCACGCACGCACGCACGCACGCACGCACGCACACACACACACACACACACAAACACACACACAGAGTAAAAGGAGGAAAATGAACCCAATTTGACACCTGCAAGCTCTTGTAATGTACAGTAGCGCTTCACGTAACCCGTCTCTCCCCACTGACTACTATGGGAAAGACCTGAAATCATTAGCCCATATTCTCATTTGCCTGCCCGTTGACCCGGGCTCGACCCACAATAAGGGGATCAAATACTCCCATGGTGTTGCCGATGCCGATGCCGATGCCGATGCCTCTGCCTGCTCTGGCCTCACAGTACCCTCCTGATGTGCCTTGGTGGTGTGGTAGCAGTGGCATCAATCGTATAACCACCACACGCACGCAAATTCCTGCACGTTCACACACACACACACACACACATGTGCGCGCGCACACACCCCATTTTTATATGTCTGTTTTTGTCTCATGTCTGGCAACCACAGCACACACCACAGCACAACAAGTAGAGTAGAGTAGAGTTATTTATACCGAAGGAAATGAAGGTGTCTGTCATTTTACATAAATACACAAATACAAAAACATAGAAAAATACAAAAAATACACGAAGACCTAATACACATTATTGTACAATGTATTATATATATAGCACACACTTGAGTACAATCATCAGCCTTACAGCAGTACACACACACACACACACACACACACACACACACACACACACACACACACACAAACACACACACACACACACTTCACGCATTACTTTACGTAGGCTAGTTGACTTAACTTAAGGCTGACAGATATCTCACCTATCGAAATAGGCTATAAATAGTTTCAGTGACATCCAATATGGATACTACAATGTTGATTTCTGCCTTTAATTTCATATCAAAGTAATACAGTGTCAAACTAAAGAGCATTCCAAGAGAGTTGATGTGGTGGCCGCCAATGATTATTTTTTGATTCACCGGTGAGGACGAGCTGACAGATTGTGTGGAGTATGCTGCGAAAGACCCGCTCAGCTCACTTCAGCCGTCAGCAGCTGGTTTTAGAGTCACGCTGTGTTGTGCACAATCGAAAGGCAATAAGGCGGCTGAGCCGTTCTGTGAACCGGATAGAAAACAGGCAGCGGAAATTACCCTTAAAAGTCCTGAGTGATTGTCCTGCCATGGTACGAGAGACATTGCAGAACATATATTTAATAAGTTCACTATCTGAAATTTGGATTAATCATGTATGCATACATCTACGTTCTCGCTGGAGAACGGACTTCCTGTGATTGTGCGGGTCTCGCAGGAGAGCAGCTGTCCACACGGTGAACAGATCATCAAAAGTGCTTCATGGGGTTCGCAAGTGCAGTTGTTGTATGGGGCAAGATTGCTGGCCGTGGTGCTGAAGTACTACCACAGCAGAGAAAGGTATTATATGGTGAACTGGAGAGGAAGCTAAGGCAAGGACGCCTGATGAATCGACCAAATAGCGACAAAAGGGAGGTGAACGGGGAGGTGGTGGGTGCGAGCGAGAAAGCAAATTTCTGCGTGGAGGTGAGCAGAGAATAAATGCTGTGTAGTCAATTCCAAATTGCAGTGTGCCGAAATTACATGCATGATGGCTGAGCGTAGAATGAGCTTCAGGTGGGTGAATAGGCATGCCTATCTTTTCGTCCTGAATTCTGATGAATGACGGTTGAGCGGAGAATAGAATGGTAATTAAGGCAGGTCAAATTTCATTACGCCCGAATTTTCGTTTTGAACCAAAACGTGCATTTATTGCAATGTGAAGTCATCCTCACCTCATCTGCACTTAGTGTAACACAGACTTTGTAGACTCCACTGCGCCACCTGCAAACCTCCTCGATCTCTGCCAGACAGGCCAGTGGATGGCAAGTGGGCAGGCAATGGTGGCAAGATGCTTGAGTCCCCATACCCAGGGAGACAGGTGCTCATGCCCATTGTAGGGCAGGTCTGCATTTAAGTAAGGGTTAACGTTCGGCGAGAAGGTCGCTACCATGGAATAGCAGCACGACAGAGAGAATCTTAAGACCCCGACGCGGAGCGGAGGGGTCTTGTTCTCTCTGAAGTGCTGCTATTCCACAAAGCGACCGACTCGCCGAAAGTTAACCCGCTTATTATATGGATATACTTAAATGATTCACACATTTATTTAGGCCTATTTAATGTTAACTCTATTATAGTTTTTCATGTCAAAAGATTGTTGCTGCGCAAAACAAAACCGTGCCGTTGTGGAACACCGCTAGCCAACAGCTAGGTAGCCAGGACAACAGGTGTTGTCTATCACAGCAGCTGATTAGAGTCTTGTTGAAAAGTCGCTTTAGCAGTGAAAAGTCTTGTTGCCATTGACAGCGGTCTGTTATAGACCAACCCGTCCGTTATCGAAAAATAACAGACGTGCGAATGTTGGGGAGCCCTGTTGAAATGAATGGAGCATTCGACCGATGACGTCACACCATATAATAATATAGTATAACACACTCTTTGGCCCTTGACCATCTCCTACTAACCTCCTTGACCTCTGCCAGGCAGTACAGTGGATAGCCTGCGGACGGGCAGCGTCAGGAAGCCAATGCAAAAGTCCCATGCCAAGCCAAGGCAGGTGTACGGAGCCATTGGAGCCCTTGGAGGGCACATCTTCATTTAATGTTGTATAACACTGTATAAAATTCACCTGGTTACCTCCTTGACCTCTGCCGGGCAGGCCCCTATCAGTGCCAGTTTCTTAGAATACTCCTTAGCTCTCACTGGCAGCACCTCTGCATGCTCATCTTCCTTTAATATAGTGTAACACATCCTTCTCCCTGTGCTAGAGGCTGTGCTCCACTACACTGAACCACTTGACCTCTACCAGGATGGCCAGTGGCAGAAATGCAATGCAAGGTCATGCCCAGCCAAGTGCCAATCATCGGGAGTCAGCGGAGATACTGTGCAGGGCACATCTTCATTTAATGTAGTGTAACGCACCCCACTCCTATCGCCTACTAACCACCTTAACCTCAACCAAGATGGACAGTGGACGGGCGGTGTCAGCAATGCAATGCTAATAGTGCGATGCCCAGCTAGGTGCTCATGCCCATTGCAAGGTGCATCCTCATTTGATACAGTTTATTGTAAAACATCCACTGGCCCTGATCCATCACCTAGTGATCTCCCTGACCTCTGCTAGATAGAAAGGACCACAAGTTCCACTAAGTGGGTGTAGAGCACAAAAAGTGTGGTAAAGGTAAATGTAATTCGTTTCTACATAGCCCCATAATATACAGTATAATATAAGAATGTACACCGTTCGACCAGTGTAATGCTGTAATAGTCATTGAGAAGTTAACTAACTACCATAGTACTTCACTACTATGACTTAACACAGGGCCGTTAGTAATGCACTGCGACTTGGTCATTGCCATTCTGGGAATAGCAAATTTATAACAAAGTGTCTTAACTGGTTTCTTTGCTCCGAGAAATATTTGAATCTATGTGAATAACGTCACCAACCAACTTCCTGTACCTGACTTATCAAAACTCTGAATTCCTTGGCTCTGGATATAGGCCGTGATGCGGGTGAAGAATCATACTCAGGCAAGTGCCACCCACTCAGAACCAGGTGATAGATAAGTTCCCCTGGTCAAAAAAGAGCCAGGCTCAAGGAACTGTCCTAACTGGCTCCCACTGGCAACAACCCTCCATATCCTTATGTTCATATGTTTATTACCATGTCAACACAGTAGATAGGAATTTGTTTTGACACATCCCTAACATCAAATACACACAACAACAGGCACATAAATGCATGTATACACAGACAGCTATGGGCACAGAGACATAGGTAGTAAAAAATAGACAATGATGTGCCAGTTACAAATTGCTTATTAAATTTCATAATAAAGTTCATGTTGAAGTATAGTATAAATATAGTGTAACACACCCTCTGGCTCCTCTCCACCACCTGCTAACCTCCTTGACCACTGGCAGTGACAATGTGATGCGATGCATGAGTTCCAAACCAACACAGTGAGGCGCCACTCATCTGAGTCATAAGCGCCATCGCGGGACGGTTCATCCTTCTGCTGCCAACCGTGACTGGGTGCTATTCCATTGTACAGGTGAGTGAGGGCATGCAGCACTGTGTGGTACATTTGTTATGGCTATACATACTCTGTACTTTCCCCACGTACACATTGGACCTATGTTGCAATTTATGTGCTCTTGAAATGTAATGTGTGAAGTGCCAAATGCGCAGGTGAAAGGTGAAAGTTCTGATGGCTTGTTAGAATGGATTTCACACTGTGGTGGATAAAATGAGGGAGTCCACAGCACATTGTTATTCAACTCTGACAGAGTGAAATGTAGCACTAATAATGATGGTATGATGGTTTTTTTGTCCCATGGTGTTTGTGTGCAATCATATCCGAGTCCTCACCAGGATAGAAAAACCAACACACACACACATGCACACACGCACACACACACACACATACACACACACACACACACACACACACACACACACACACACACACACACACAGACACACACACACACACACACACACACACACACACACACACACACACACACACACACTAAAACCTCAATTATTACTCCGACAGAAGCAACATCACATGACGCATAGATCACAAAATGGCCCAGAGTTTGCGCAGGCATACTGGAAACCTGATATTCGCTTCCAGTGTTTTCCGTGTAAGAATGATACAACTTTCAGTTATGTGGATGCCGTGCTTTGCAGTGGAGACATTTGTTAGGTGAGAGGGCCTTGGCTGTTACGCGGGTCAGTTCCTCCATGCTTCTCGGAGTCCGGCTGGCTGGCGTGCATGTGTGCGTGGCGGTGCGGCACATCTCACCTAAGATCAGCGGATAATCCTCCGACTGCAGCTCTTCCGGACGAGATGCTTATTTAATCCTGCACAGCTCGGGTTTCTTCATTTGTTTGTAGCCTGTGTAGTTTGTGTTTGTGTTTGTGTTTGTGTGTGTGTGTGTGTGTGTGTGTCTGTCTGTATGTGTGTTCAGGCAAATAGAGGGGCTGATTCACAATGTACTCGTGTGTTGCATGTGCAGTGTGTGTCTGTGAGAGAGAGAGAGAGAGAGAGAGAGAGAGAGAGAGAGAGAGAGAGAGAGAGAGAGAGAGAGAGAGACCATGTAGGCCTATTTTTGCATAGGGCTTTTATGTATGCATATGTCTGCATTTTTGTGCCTATCCCCCTTTAACTGTTTATCCAATAAAAAGTGTTTATTTCTTAATGCCTGAGGAAGATCCCTCTGGTGGATTGAACTATGCAATTTCGTTGTGAAGACTTGTGTGCTGTGGAGTGCTGTGTCACAATGACAATGGGAGTTGGAGTTTCCCAGTTGGGCTTTCACTTTCAAAATTTAGAAATATATTTGGTTAATGCAATAAAGTATATATCGACTATTTGTGGATCCGGTGTGCAGACCAGTCTCTCACGCAATGCCAGTTCATTAGTTCGCTATCTGAAATTTGGATTAAACATGTATTCATAACTCTTCGGTCTTCGTTCTCCACACAGGCTTCTCATGATCGTGCGGCTCTCGCAGGTGGACTGACCATCAAAGTGCTTCACAGGGTCCGCTTAGACCACTGCACTCAAGAAGCTGAGATTAGTTGGATTACGCAGTGTATTGGGCAAGATCGCTGACCGTGGTGCTGAAACCCCCCCGGCCGGGTGGTCAAAGAGCAATGCAGCAAGGTGAACTGGAGAGGAAGCCAGGTAGGCTAATGGGTTCAATCAGGCCTGACAAATTGATCAAACTTCGGCGGAAGGGAGGTGAACGGGGAGGCGGTCGGTGCAAGCGAGAAAGCAAATTTCTGACTCTGTCTTAAATTTCTGACCCTCTCTTTTCCATAACTTTCCTGTCTCCTCTCAAACTATCCTATCCAATAAAGGTAAGAAAAGCCTATAAAAATGAAATAATAAAAAATGTAGTTGCACACTCAGAACACCTGGAACTCCATACACATTACCTTTACAATAACAAGCCCACAGAGAGACACACATACCACACAAATAATGTTTTGTCCAAGAACAAAACCCGGCAGTTTGTTGCGTTATAGGGTCACAAAGAGAACGACGTGTGATAATGGTTGTATACCAGCGCAGCGTGCAATTATGTAGGCCTGTGTTCCCTTGCTTTTCAGTGACGGCCCCCGGACAAATGCATCTCTCAGTATGAGATTAACACTGATTAACTATGGAGGCACATGCATAATTGATCTGTGCAGCGGACTGTGAGGCTATGACAGAAAGAGGACCCGCAGACTCGCTATACCCACATATTCATGAGCTCATGCAAGCACAGAGATGATTAGTTCGCTGACTATTAAGAATTTAAATGTATGCGTACTGTGGGAGGCCACTGCCAGTCTTTCAAAGATATGGTAGACATTACCTAATAGAATGTTTTTTTTTGTGTTGTTGACTGTTGATGAGAATGTGGATGAGACACATGTAAGAGATGCCCTTTGCATCATCATGAGTCCAGGAAAGTATGTGTCTGTGTGTTAAATGTTGTGCGTTTTATTGTAGTCTGCATAATTTGTATATTATTACTTTCACAAATTGAAAGTTTTTACGAAGATGGATACTGGCTCATTGCTACATTTATCTCATATATGGGTAGATTTGTGTATGTTGTGTGTTATCAGCCTGGGAAAACCCATGCTTCCTTGCATGCTTATTTCGTTCTGCTCAACAGGCTGGAAGCCATGGCCAGGCATGTTAATATTGAAATGTAATTGTGTTCGTAATGTTGTGTGTTGTGTTACTTGTATTGTAGTTAGCAAATGTTGGCAAATGGCTTAGATTGTAGGACTAATCGCCTTTGTCAGTGTTATTCTTTTTTGACACCATTCTAGGACCAGGCTGAAATGAACAATTGTGTCAACTCTGGTATGTTTTTCTGATATTCCACATGGTGTAATGCCACCATTTTGTAGCCTCTTACTGCAGATGGGGGGCGTATTCACTATTTCCTGAAAATACTCAACTACATCCTAATTACATCGCTATGACTGTACCAAGAGCCTTAAGTAACAGATTGAGACATAGCATTTACAATTTTGGTGACAGTAAGATTAACATAGGCTCTGTGCTAAGGGAAACATGGTTGCTGTAAAAAAAAAAACTAAAAAAAAACTCACCCAAACCGCAAAGACAAGAAAAGAGCCGGAAGCTTTTAGTTTACAACCTTTATTGACATACAACAAGATGCTTCTTGATCATGCCATCCCTAGCATCCCAAACTAAATAAAACCTTCCTCCAGTCTTCCATCTCTATCTCTCTCTCTCTCTCTCTCTCTCTCTCTCTCTCTCTGTCTCCTCGTCTGTCATCTCATCTCTATTCTGGGGGGACACCTCTCAAACGCACAATGAATACATGTCCAGTACTAGGCTATACAGTGTATTCATCTAAAGCAAACATATGGACACGTTTTATTTGTTTTGCTGTACCAAAACACAATGACGCAGTGCCGTGCCGTGCCGGTGGGAGGGTTAGTGTGAATGGATGAGTGAAGTGAGGCAGATGCAATCTTCGCTATCATATTAACACTGATTCACCTCTGCAGTCTCATCAATTATTAACCACTGCATCGGACATCCACACCAGAAGCGTGTGTGTGTGAGCGTGTGTGTGTGAGCGTGTGTGTGTGAGCGTGTGTGTGTGTGTGTGTGTGTATGTGTGTGTGGTTGTTTATATCCCAAGAAACCAGAGAGTTCAAACACAACCACAACACAAACACACACACACCTGCATTCATTCGTCCACGCCCATGACTTGTCTGTGATCCACTCCACACACTAGCATTGTCGACTGACATACACCCCCATGCGTATAGCACAGTATATACAAGAGATCGACGGATGGTTAAAGAGGCGAAAGAGAGATGCTAGCAGTAAACAAGCAGCTCGAGAAATGTGCACCTGAATGCCTGGCTGTGTGAGTTCATGCATGCAGTAGCGTTTTGGAGAGCGCGCACATCCAGATTGGACAGGTGCCGGACTTAAACACGATTAAACATGAAAAGAAGGAAGGTCCGCACACTGTTGCTGCTCCAGGTTTATTAACACAACGTTTCGACCATGCAGTCTGGTCTTCGTCAGGTGTGACGAAGACCAGACTGCATGGTCGAAACGTTGTGTTAATAAACCTGGAGCAGCAACAGTGTGCGGACCTTCCTTCTTTTGAGTTCATGCGTGCCCCAAAAGAAGTGTGTGACTGAGCCGGTGTCTCCTCCCATGTGTAGTCCCATGTGAGAGTTTCAGCGTGTGTGTGTGTGTGTGTGTGTGTGTGTGTGTGTGTGTGTGTGTGTGTGTGTGTGTGTGTGTGTGTGTGTGTGTGTGTGTGTGTGTGTTTGTGTCTGTGTTGTACTGTATATGAATGAGAGAAGACAGAGAGAGAGAGAGACAGACAGACTTTGGAAGGGGGCGTGTTTAATTAATAGCATTCGGCCACATGGGAATGTCCCACCATATACACACAGCAGTGTAGACTCAGGTATGTGCGTGCGTGCGTGCGTGCGTGCGTGCGTGTATGTGTTAGCGTAGGTATGGGTTTGAAGCCATTTACGTATGTGTGTGAGTTAGTGCATGCATGTACAGTAAGTGTATACGTATGCATGCAAGCAGTGCAGTGTGTATATGCGTGCCTGTGGCCCCAGTAAGTGTAAATGCATGTGGGTTTGGGTATGCGTGTGAAGCTCTTCAAGGCAAGAGATGCAGAGGCTGACGCAGTGAAGCAGAGCAGAGAAGAGAAAGGCAGCAAAGGTATAAAAAGAGGGTGATAGAGAGACAGCGAGGAAGAAGAAAACAGTATACCGCTACATTACTATGTACATACAAAAGAGGTAGACAGATAGAGAGATGGGGAGAAAGAAAGTGAATGAGAGAGACAAACCCCATCCATTTGAAACGTGTGTGTGTGTGTGTGTGTGTGTGCTTGTGATGTATGTACATTAATAACTATACTGTGTGTGTGTATGTGAGTGCATGAATATATGTGTCTCTGTGTGTGTGTGTCTGTCTGTCTGTGTGAGTAGATGCCTCTGTGCTTGTGTGCTCAAGTTAAATTAACATCATACATATTTAAAAAGCTCATTTGTCATGAAACACACACTGGAAATATAACAAATGTCTTCCTTGCACACAAATGTCCATACAGACCATACACACAAAACACATTTTCGCAGTGAACAGGGACGAATAGTAAGAAAGAACAGCATAATATTCACATCAAAAAGCTATTTACAGAGAAATTAAAACGGCCCTACTACCACAATCCATATAGTACGTCTACAGTGATAGGAGTAGTGTGTAGTAGTAGTTGGAGTAGTTGTAGTGTGTGTGTGTGTGTGTGTGTGTGTGTGTGTGTGTGTGTGTGTGTGTGTGTGTGTGTGTGTGTGTGTGTGTGTGTGTGTGTGTGTTTATGTCGGTGTCTATGCTCAGCTGTGTCTGTGTCTGTGTGTACATGTACTGTATGCATGTATGTATGAATGTTTGTATGGATGTATTTGTGTGTGCGTGTCTGGACTGAAACTATAAAAGGTTAAAATCTGCCTGGAAGAAATCACAAAGAACAAGCACATCACTGAAAAACACTTAACAGTCTTCACAATCACAGATCACAGGGCCGGCTGACTGCCGGTGAGCCATTGATCAACATTGATTATTTTCTTCTTGTCTTCTCACTTTTTTGTTTGTTTGTTTTTGGGCTTTGTCTGATTTAGTTTTTGTCTTTTTGTACAAAGTGTATCAGAGTGTTTTTTTTGTTTTTTGTTTTTTTTAAAAGTATGTGAGTAGTGTTTACAAGTGAAGTACGTACATCAGAAAAATCGACACCACGCGCAGCAGTAACGCCTCTGAGCTTGAGTCTTGGCAGGACAAGTTAGTTAATCGGCGGGAAAAAAAGGGAAGAAACGGAGGAGCGGAGCCGTCAAAATAAAAGTAAAAGTAAAAAGCCTGTCATGTTTTTGTCATCCAGCCGACTTAGAATCAGCTCTCCGTTAAGATGGATAAAGATGCCAATCAGTGACGTTCGCCTGTGTTGGAAAGAAAACGTGGCCCGGATTTGACTTCCTTAACGTCTTTCATTTGCTTCTTGGCGGCTCTGTGAAAGAGCTGAGTTGCAGAAAGAGGAGTGGACGGAGAAAAGAGTCACTGCTACTGCTGCGACTGTACTCAGGCTCGGACTGGACTGGTATGGCATTCAGGACTTTCCCCACTGGGTTGAGTTGGACGGCTCTCAGGTGCCAATGCTGTTGGGGATTTCTTATTTTCCTGGCCAACAATTTGGAGGAGGTCTTGCAGAAATGCCCGGGCCTTTTTTGGTGCCAGGCCAGTCATAACTGTTATGGGATGGGAGGATTGAAGTGCAGTGATGGCCAATGGGTGAGAGGCACTGTAGATGTGTATCTGACATACTGTAGTGGGTTGAAATGTAAGTTTATTTGAATACATTATTAAATAAATAAAGGGGTGGGGTGGGGGGGATGGTGTTGATCAACAACAAGCACAGGATGCTTTTTGAGGGAGAGGTACACTGCCTCCCTCTACTGGCAAGAGTTTGTCACTGGCGTGATCATCAAGAGGTGAACTCTTGTGTGGCCGATGAGTACTACTGTATGTGTGCATGCAGTATCCTAGGAAACGTATGTAGAAGGTAGAATTCAGTACGTTTGCCAGTTCGTGGCCAAAGTCAGTGCTTCAATTGCACCGTGTCTTCACATTATACAAACACACAGAAAGGTGTAAGGAGGACAGAAAAGAGCCACAAACAGTAGAGTCAAAGTCGCCTTAGTTCTCCATGTGTACATTCTCAAATTGGTCAAGGTAAATTCTAAAATGTGTAAGATTTGTGGAGGCGGGGGGGTCTACCTCTAAATCCAACCACAATAATAGAATCGACACCAAAAAAAACCTGTAGACTGACTGGTTAGGGTTCCCTCCCATTCTTCAAAATCCTTAATTTTCCCCTTTATGTGTGCGACCAGTTGTGTGTGCATCTATCCAATACAAATACAAACAGAGAGCCGAAGTTTGACAGATTAAAATATGTGCATGTTTAAGACATTGAGTGTTTTTACATATCCAACGTGTTGTATACACACTGTACAGTAGTATCTGCACACTTATCACTGGGTGAACCTTGTGTGGCTACGTGTTAGTGCGGAAACTAAGAGTGTGTGAGTGTAAGTATACATGAGCTGGTCCCTATATGCATTTTGGGCAGAACATGACATATTCTGTACAATACCTGTCTGTCTGCCACTGATGATGTAAAACAGTGAGATGCTGTCCTGGGTATAATGCACAACTGTGTATATATATATATATTGTGTGTGTGTGTGTGTGTGTGTGTGTGTGTGTGTGTGTGTGTGTGTGTGTGTGTGTGTGCCAGGGGTGAAACTTGAGATTTTCCCCTACCAGTCACAGTGGCAGGTAGATCTAAAATTCTACCAGTCACTCACTGTTTTTACCAGTCAAAGTGACTGGTGGGTTGAAAAATTTACCAATCACCACTGAAATTGACCCGTCATTGGCAGGTGGACCGGTGCTTATTTCCATCCCTGGTGTGTGTGTGTGCGTGTGTGTGTGTGTGTGTGTTTGCGTGTGTGTGTGTGTGTGTTTGCGTGTGTGTGTGTGTGTGTCTGCGTGGTCATCATCTGTATAAGCTATAATTGTGTATGTGTCTATGTTGAATATGTGTGCGTGCGGCTATACGCCTGCACGCTGAATAATGTGTCTGTGTCCACTGTTCTATGTCTGTGTTTAACACTGAGTTTGTGTTTTAGTTAGCTTGTCTACTTGCAATGTCTTGCTCTGCACGAACCCTTGTGTCTGATGTGCCGCTTGTACGTGTGCACTTGCATGCGTGCCTCCGCCTCTGGGTCTGCGTCTGGGTCTACGTAATCCTCTGCCTCGGCATCCGCCAGCTGCTGCTGCTGCTGCACGTACGTGTTGATGGCGCGCGCGTTCGCCGCCTCCTTCGCAGCCTCAGCCGCATCGGCCGCAGCGGCAGCAGCAGCATCCGATGGCGAGAGCGTCCCTGGCGAGAGCGTCCCTGCCCCTCCCCCTACCCCTGCTCTTCCTCCTCCTGCCCCTGCTCCTCCTCCTCCTGCCCCTGCTCCTGCTCCTCCTCCTGCCCCTGTTCCTCCTCCTGCCCCTGCTCCTGCTCCTCCTCCTGCCCCTGCTCCTCCTCCTGTTCCTCCCTTCCCTCCCTGTCCCTGCCCCCCCTTCTCCAGTCAGCTACAGGTGCCCGTGTGCAGGTGCAACGTCCCGCGCGTGTGCATGTGCAGGAAGTTGAAGATCTCGTAGGGCATGGCGTGGAAGCCCGGCCGCGGCTTGACGTTGTCGTAGTAGTGGTGCGAGATGACCACGCCGGCCGGGTTCATGGGGAAGGCCCAGAAGCCGTACAGGTGCACCTCCTCGCACATCTCCATGGCGGCCGTCACCAGCATCAGCCCGCTGCTCAGGCGCTTGGCGTGCACGCCCTGCAGCGACCAGAAGCGCTGCACGTTCAGCAGGTACTGCGGGTGGAAGAAGTAGACGCCGCGCGCCGAGGCGAAGTCGTCCAGCATGTACTTGACGCGGAAGGAGACGTCGGTGTTGCGCGTGTTGTAGAAGGCCGGCAGCACCACCGAGGCGTTCTCGTACGTCTGCAGGACCTCGTAGAACGGCTTGCGCCACTTCTCCAGCTTCTGGAACCTGTTTTTGGTGGGGAAATGAAGGGGTTAGCTGTGTGTTAGTGACTAAAGACAAGTGTGTTGCTCTGTGTGTGTGTGTGTAGGTCTGTAAGACGTCATTGAATGGCTTGCGCCACTTCTCCAGCTTCTGCAGCCTTTTTGGGCGGGAAATAAGGCGCTGGCTGTGTGTTAGTGACTGAAGACAAGTGTGTTTCTCTCTGTGTGTGTGTGTAGGTCTGTAAGACGTCATTGAATGGCTTGCGCCACTTCTCCAGCTTCTGCAGCCTTTTTGGGCGGGAAATAAGGCGCTGGCTGTGTGTTAGTGACTGAAGACAAGTGTGTTGCTCTGTGTGTGTGTGTGTAGGTCTGTAAGACGTCATTGAATGGCTTGCGCCACTTCTCCAGCTTCTGCAGCCTTTTTGGGCGGGAAATAAGGCGCTGGCTGTGTGTTAGTGACTGAAGACAAGTGTGTTTCTCTCTGTGTGTCTGTGCATCAGGGCTTGACACTGGCACCAGCCAACCAGCCAAATGCTGGTAAAACTTGGCTGTGGCTAGTAATGCTTTCATTGTCACTAGCCAATTTGGCTGGCAGCTTATTCCTTGGTGTGACATACGCATCATAGCCTATATTCTATTGTTTGCCCCTTCTGTATCAATTGTTTGCAAGGAGGTCTACATAAGGGGAGAAGGTGGTTCCATAGAACTCCATTCAACGGTTTTGATGCAACCGCGGCTGATTTACTTCCGCCTCCAAAATACGGAAGTGAAATAATCACCTTGGCAACGTTGAGCTACATTGCTGATAGGTCGACATCGCTGACAGCGCCAGCCAATACGAAAACACCTACTTGGAGTCATATGTCCCGCCCTCCCACCCGATGCTGCTGCCGCATCGTCAGAGATGAAAATATGACATGGCGTCTCAAGATATTAAAACAAGTTCTCAGCTGTGGAAATAGTCAACAACGAAAACCTTGATTGCCTCAAAACCACCAACGCAAGTTGAAAATACAACCGGTGATCGGTAAGTGTGGAGAATACCAATATGATATTTATGAAATGGTACTAGGGCCAACGAAATCTTGAAAGGCTTAAACCATCATACGGTAATATTATTTAGCTTAGCGGCTAACCTGAGCCAGCCAAATGGCATTAGATCTAACTTACTTAACTTCAGCACCTTGTAACGGCATTGTACAGTTGCAAACTGAACTGTACACGGAAAGTGCATATAGCCCATGCTATTTGGGGTCTTCCTATTATTTGGCCGAAAATGTAGGCCCTATCTCAGTAGCATCATTGAAGTTGTGCAGGCGAGAGCCCTTGGATGTTCAGTTTCACGTGAATATTTCAACATCTGCGACCATTTACGTTAAATATTATTAGGAATGTTTGTCTGACACACCAAGTTAACCCCCTACACGGACATATAGCATATTTACCCACAGCTGCTGTGTATAAATCCCTCTACAAGTAACGTGCAAAACAATTAATTAAACCTTTCCGTTTGACAGGCACAAACCATGGAAGTTGAAGAAAGGCTCCTCATCGTCAAGCAGTCATCCAGAGTGAAGATTGCAGTCAAGCAGTCATGACCCCCCTCCCCCCAGTTTTCGAGGAAATTCAGAATAAAAAAAACCCTTCTCATTCTTAAATCATATTACTTAAGTAAACGGTAGGCAACCCAAAACCTTTCAGTTAGTAAAGCATAGGTAATACAGTATGACCATTATCTGGTATTTTGAGTACTTGAAATTCAGATTAAAGTGAAATCTTGACTTCAGTGTCTTCTTACATGTGTGCTTTCTAAACGTGCAAATCATTATGTGGACGTTCTTTCCCACTTCTAAGAAATGCATTACTTCAATTCTTAACATTTGTCTGGCCATTCGTCTAAACCAGGGGTAGGGAACCTTTTTCATTGGGCCACTTCAAAGTCCTTCAACGACCATGTAAGTCCTCCAAGGGCCGTACTATGAACACAAAACAGGATTCCCCCCAGCTTTTTTGGCCTATATTGAAGGTGGCCAGCTTTACAACAGACCCCACCTTCTCTTGGTACCTAGAATATAACTTAATTATATTGCTGATGTAATTTCTAAGATGCCTTTACAATATGTCATATTTCATGTGAAGCTGTACAACATTAAAATTATATTGGGGAGAGGATAAGATGGCCTGAGGGGGCGTAAACATGGTTTGACATGGTTCCCCACCCCTGACCTAAACAGATATTGTAACAACAGTGTGTTACCAATATTGAAAAACAATTCAAAAACAAAATGTGTGTGATGTGATGTATTAGCATTTATTAAGTGTGTTTCATAATTGCAACGATATCACAATGGTTGTCGCCAGCAGATCCTCTGGGGTGAACTTGTGGTGGTAGGATGCAGGCAGGAGCGTACTGTACACATCTTCAGCTGTAACAATAAACACAAATCCAATAGCAAAATAATTAATGTTAGAATCATACCATCACACTAAATAAGTGAAATGGGAGCTTAGTGTGCAGACTTGATTTTCAGCAACCAAATAAGGCACACACAAAGTTCTCACGAATATGTAGGCCAAGGGTAGGCAGCGTATGTGACATCGAGTGCCAATGACCGTACCATCCCTTAGCCATGCAGAGAGCTAAGGCTTAGAACAGCAGTAGTGCACCTCACTTCCCAAGCACATAACATGTCTCATACCACTAGTCTAGGTATGTTTTTGATATATTGATATGTACATAATGTCCCCTCAGACTGCTGTGCATACCGAGATGATCTGACCGGTGGTGGAGGTGGCTTGGTTTGGGTGCCGGCGTGCAGCGAGGGGGTGTCACACAGACGACTGTGATGTGCTCTGAAAGACAAACACAATATGCACCAAATCAAACGCAGTGTTGGGGGTAACACATTACAAAAGTAATTAATTACGGCCAGGTTTCCCAAACTGGGGTGTGAGTACCCCTGGGGGTGCGTGGCCTACCTCAAGAGGACCATCACTTAGGGGTTGCACAAACCACATTGAAATGTACAAAGGGGTGCACATGGAAAAAGTTTGGAAACCACAATGTAATACATTACTTTTGTAAATCACCAAATCCATATTTTGGCAATTATTTTGGCTAAAGTAACTGAAGTAATGCAACATCAGTGTAATGGCCTACATACATTTAGTAATATTATGATGTGAGGGATTATTTCAAAATGTCAGTTACGTGTAATCGGTAATGTATTGCAGCTTTTCAGTAACTTGCTGAACCACATGATTCAGACGACACGAAAAGCAAGTTACCGGTAGGTCTATGTGCATCCAAACATTCTGTTTATAAACATATTGATCAGCTCAAGCAAACTCACCTTTCTCCAAATGCCAGATATCAAGGGGGTCAGGTGGTGTTGTGATGCTATCCTCTTCCTCCTCTAACCTGGAAGTTTTACTTGGCCTTTGTTGGACTGGTGTTGAGGTTGAAAGGGTCCGTGGTGCATCTGTTTTTATCTTGACACTTTTCTTTGTGGAAATCTCACTGGAAGGGCACCTCTATAACATAATAAGTTACAGATAAGTCAAATGAGGCACACACGATGTTCCCAGGAATATATAGGCTAATGGCAAGGCATTTCACTTCACATGCAACATTTGACAGTGTCATAACTAGTAGAGGTATGTTTGATACATTACTAACCGTTGCTCTGGTAGTGATAACGCAACGCCCCATCGACAGCTGTGATGCTGAGATGATCTTCTGGCTGTTGGTGGAGGTGGCACGGTTTGGATGCTGAGCGAAGAGTCACACAGACGCCTGAAGTGCTCTGAAAAACAAGCAGGATACACTAACACCTTATCAAACGACACAACGCAATACATCCAGCATTTAGACGACGTGGCATTGATCGCAATGTTTTTAGTGAAACAGCGAAACTGACTAGACAGAGCATCGTATGACATCCGATGTCCCATCAGTCCTTATAGAACTGATTCTAATGAGGCGAAGTGCTATAGCATTGAATGTCTTAGCTGCTGGGCAATGCAAGGACAGACGGTCCTTGCATTGCCTAGAGAACTACAGTATGTAAACAACAGACAACGTCTCGCCGTGAATTCTTGTTTGAACTGTAGTTCAGTGGTGCCAGGGCAAATTCTGGGTTGTCTAGTATGTGTGCTCGAAATGCGCTAAACAAATTGTTTATATTGTTCTCGGACTACGTTTAGCTCTCCACTCCTCCGAGTCAACCGCTAGAAGCTGGTGAAATCACACACATGACCATGCATGCTAGCTACAGAAAGCAATATATTTGCACCAGGAAGACGTTGAAAGGAGTACGATGAGTTATTCACAGATTACGGAGGGAGGGTGTCTCACCGGATGCACGCCAAAAACGTACACGCTTTGGTCAGAATACGAATGACATTCAATTTAGAATTAAGTTGCTTAACAAATCGACAGACCAAACACCAAACACAGCTAGAGCTCTACTTACATATTGAGGAAAACAAGAGCTAATAACAACTAGCATATCGTACACCTCAGTCATTTTGTCATTTTTAACAGCCACATATCGAGAGCTCATACTTGTACTTTTCTTACATTTTACTTACCAAAACTGCAGAGCTTCCGAAAGATACGGATTAGTATATCCAAAAGGCACAACAAGACCAAAGTATGGGGAAAGTGAATCAATTAAATAATCCATCAAAGTGATGAAGTAGTTCAAAGTAAGGACTTCCCTGGAGGGACTTTCTGGCACGACACCGGCGCGGGACTGACTGAGTCGCACGTCTCCTTGACGACGCCCTGTCAATCAAAAAAATAATTCTAAAGAATGTCAACTGTCAATCAACGCAGATAACAGCACTCATTGGTCATTTAAACTATTTTAATAGCACTCAAAAACAAGGGGTCAGTCAAAAAAAAAAAAAACAGGGTGGTTTGAAAGGGACGGGAAACTATCGTTTGAAAGAAATAGAGCATGCATGGTATGAATTGCTTCGGAGGTACGTTGCTTTAAGTCGCACATAGAGAAGCATGGAAAAAGGCACTCTACTCCCTACTTCCGCCGCCAACATGGCGATGTCCCGCCCCCCGCCGTTGCATCACAACAGAGTAGAACGTACCTTATCCCCTTCCTTACTGTATCATTGATTGTTTGCATTTAAATTCACAAAAAAGCTCAGTAACTCAGTCTCTATTTGCTTGATATACCTCCATGTAAAAAGCTATACCTTCATCTTCTGAGGTTAGACGTACACCATCATGATATATTTTTTAATTTTTTTTAACGATATAAAATTAGTGGCTAGTGCCATACCTGAATGGCTAGTGACTCGCGAAAACCACTAGCCACAGAGGCCGGTGGGTGAAAAAGTCAATGTCAAGCCCTGGTGTACATCTGTGTGTCGGCTTGCATCACTTTGCAAATTAGTTGTAAAGATTTTCTTATATCACATATCTATTCCAACATTATTGCAGGCAACCTAGTTTGATATTTGCAAACAAATACAGACGAAAGCTCTTCTAAGAATATGAATGAAAAACAGCCTATTATATTACATGTATGACATACTGGCTTATTCGGAGTTAGTAGCAGTTGTAAATACACTCTATTTCGGTCACACATAGACATGTCTATTGCACACATGCACACTCATTGGGTAGCTACGGTACAGCATGTAGCTCTGTACATTTAAGTCAAGTCAGCTTTTATTGTCACTTTCTTCATATGCACAGGTCATACAAGGAATGAAATTACGTTTTCTCTCTATACCATGTGAGGATATAGACATACAAGACTGACATTTTACAGACTGACATAAAGTGCAAGACAGGACAGGTAACATTGATGGACTGGTAACAATAAGTGATCAATAATAAATACAGTACAAATAAACATGTAGGGTAGTGGTACTTAACCTGGGGTGCGCCAGAGATTCCAGGGGGTGCGCGGAATTTTGTTTGTGTTGAGGTTGTGACCAAATTCTGCAAGTGAACATTATAATTAGGCCGAATCAATACTAAATTAAAAGATGTTTTGGTACACATTTAAAGTTATTAAGGTATTGATTAATGTATCAAGCAAGAATCATTGTAATAATCGCTTAAATATTTGTTTTGAGCATATACACGTGCAGAAGTTTGGGCTGGGGGTGCGCGTCTTGTCTTGGGCACAGGTAAGGGGGTGCTTTAAGAAAAAAAGGTTAAGAACCACTGATGTAGGGTAGTGAGAGTCTGCATACCTCTCTGTGATGATGCTTGGGTTGATGGTGACAAAGTCAGTCTTGGATCCCACATCAGCAGAGTACTTATCAGAGATGGGTGGAATGTTGCACCTGGCAAAGAGAACAAGCGAGCGGAGAATAGTGAAACAGCGGTGAATGAAAAGCCTTGAACATTGTGTGTGTGTGTGTGTGTGTGTGTGTGTGTGTGTGTGTGTGTGTGTGTGTGTGTGTGTGTGTGTGTGTGTGTGTGTGAGAGAGAGAGAGAGAGAGAAAGAGAAAGAGAAAGAGAGAGAGAAATCAAGCACTAAACAGTGCAACAGCAGTGAATGGAAAGCCTTTAAGGGCCCCATGTGCGTGTGTGCGTGTGTGTGTGTGTGTGTGTGTGTGTGTGTGTGTGTGTGTGTGTGTGTGTGTGTGTGTGTGTGTGTGTGTGTGTGTGTGTGTGTGTGTGTGAGAGAGTGTGAGTGTGTGTGTGTGTGTGTGTGTGTGTGTGTGTGTGTGTGTGTGTGTGTGTGTGTGTGTGCCTGCCAGTATACTTTAGGGAGTGATAGGTATATAGGGTGTCAGTCTAATCAGCTTTTCCTCTCTTCTACACTGCTGACACCATATAAATACAATGGGCAGCGCAGCAGGCAAGCAGGCAACAGTGCACATTGGAGCACACCACAGCAAAGAGGTGTGATGGCAAAATCCATAAGTGTTTAGCTAATTAGTTCTGACGTATTACTCCAGCAAACATCAACGTTAACAATAAAGCAAATTTCCATATAATCAAGATCATGGTTCAACTGACCACATTTGGCAATGTGTTGTTATTTCATTTCTCTTCAGCTGTGAAATATTTAGAGAAAGGA